>NC_064619.1:291229859-291531833 GCF_023898315.1 Schistocerca nitens
ATCTGGGTTAAGTTAAGTATCAAAGGTGGGTCAGATATGATAGTCGGATGCTTCTATAGACCACCTGCATCAGCAACCGTAGTAGTTGAGCGCCTCAGAGAGAACCTGCAGAACGTCGTGAAGAAGTTTCGTGATCATACTATTGTAATAGGGGGAGACTTCAATCTACCAGGTATAGAATGGGATAGTCACACAATCAGAACTGGAGCCAGGGACAGAGACTCTTGTGACATTATCCTGACTGCCATGTCCGAGAATTACTTCGAGCAGATAGTTAGAGAACCAACTCGTGAAGCTAACGTTTTAGACCTCATAGCAACAAATAGACCGGAACTTTTCGACTCCGTGAATGTAGAAGAGGGTATCAGTGATCATAAGTCAGTGGTTGCATCAATGACTACAAGTGTAATAAGAAATGCCAAGAAAGGAAGGAAAATATATTTGCTTAACAAGAGTGATAGGGCACAAATCGCAGAATATCTGAGTGACCACCATCAAACGTTCATTTCTGAGGAAGAGGATGTGGAACAAAAATGGAAAAAATTCAGAAACATCGTCCAGTACGCCTTAGATACGTTCGTACCGACTAAGGTCCACCGTGGTATAACAATCATGTACGAAAGGTACTACGGTAACAAAGAAAGCTTCATCATAGGTTTAAGAGTAGTCGAATCATAGCTGATAAGGAAAAGCTGAACGAAGCGAAAAAGAGCGTAAAGAGAGCAATGAGAAAAGCATTCAACGAATTCGAACATAAAACATTGGCAAACAATCTAAACAAGAACCCTAAAAAGTTTTGGTCATATGTAAAATCGGTAAGCGGATCTAAATCCCCTATTCAGTCACTCGTTGACCACGATGGCACCGAAACAGAGGACGACCGAAGAAAGGCAGAAATACTGAATTCAGTGTTCCGAAATTGTTTCACTGCGGAAAATCGTAACACGGTCCCTGACTTCAGCCGTCGCACGGACGCCAAAATGGAAAATATTGAAATAAACGATATCGGAATTGCAAAACAACTGCTATCACTTAGTAGCGGAAAAGCATCCGGACCAGACGAGATACCCTTAAGATTCTACAGTGATTATGCTAAAGAACTTGCCCCCTTTCTATCAGCAATTTATCGTAGATCTCTGGAAGAACGTAAAGTACCTAGCGACTGGAAGAAAGCGCAGGTCGTTCCCATTTTCAAGAAGGGTCATAAATCAGATGCGAATAATTATAGGCCTATTTCGCTTACGTCAATCTGTTGTAGAATAATGGAACATGTTTTGTGTTCTCGTATTATGACGTTCTTAGATAATACAAATCTCCTTCATCATAACCAACATGGATTCCGCAAACAGAGATCATGTGAAACTCAGCTCGCCCTATTTGCCCAAGAAATTCACAGTGCCGTAGACACTGGCGAGCAGATTGATGCCGTATTCCTGGACTTCAGGAAGGCATTTGATACGGTTCCGCACTTACGTTTAGTGAAAAAAATACGAGCTTACGGAATATCGGACCAGGTTTGTGATTGGATTCAGGATTTCCTAGAAGAAAGAACACAACATGTCATTCTTAACGGTTCAAAATCTGCAGATGTAGAGGTAATTTCGGGAGTACCGCAAGGAAGCGTGATAGGACCTTTATTGTTTACAATATACATAAATGACTTAGTTGACAACATCGGTAGCTTTGTGAGGCTATTTGCAGATGACACGGTTGTCTACAAGAAAGTAGCAACATCAGAAGACTCGTACGTACTCCAGGAAGACCTGCAGAGGATTAATGAATGGTGCGACAGCTGGCAGCTTTCCCTAAACGTAGATAAATGTAATATAATGCGCATACATAGGGGCAGAAATCCATTCCAGTACGATTATGCTATAGGTGGTAAATCATTGGAAGCGGTAACGACCGTAAAATACTTAGGAGTTACTATCCGGAGCGATCTGAAGTGGAATGATCACATAAAACAAATAGTGGGAAAAGCAGGCGCCAGGTTGAGATTCATAGGAAGAATTCTAAGAAAATGTGACTCATCGACGAAAGAAGTAGCTTACAAAACGCTTGTTCGTCCGATTCTTGAGTATTGCTCATCAGTATGGGACCCTTACCAGGTTGGATTAATAGAAGAGATAGACATGATCCAGCGAAAAGCAGCGCGATTCGTCATGGGGACATTTAGTCAGCGCGAGAGCGTTACGGAGATGCTGAACAAGCTCCAGTGGCGGACACTTCAAGAAAGGCGTTACGCAACACGGAGAGGTTTATTATCGAAATTACGAGAGAGCACATTCCGGGAAGAGATGGGCAACATATTACTACCGCCCACATATATCTCGCGTAATGATCACAACTAAAAGATCCGAGAAATTAGAGCAAATACGGAGACTTACAAGCAGTCGTTCTTCCCACGCACAATTCGTGAGTGGAACAGGGAAGGGGGGATCAGATAGTGGTACAATAAGTACCCTCCGCCACACACTGTAAGGTGGCTCGCGGAGTATAGATGTAGATGTAGATGTATGGATGGAGGCATTGAAAACACGACATACAACGAGAAATCACGAAACGGTACGGAAAAGACAATAAGAAATAAAGCAGATGGAGATGAGGAGCTGCTAAGTATCCTTAAGGCCAATTACCTCCAGCAGGAGAAACATGCCTGCGATGCCTATTTCTCCTATCAGTACATCACATATCGAAGACATTCCCAGACCATATGACGCTGGCTGTAAAGCGCCAGGTACCTGGACTACTGTCTTCTACTAGTTACAGTTGTGGCACCTGTAGCCATTACCTCCGCAGTTTTACAGACATCACTACTAAGGGCCCCACCAACAACCTGCCTTCAGCGATCACCTTTCCAGTTACACCACCAACAAACGACGCTCAGTGCTTAAGGGGATCACACCGTAGTTCTGGTCGAAAAAAATCGATTTTTGGTTTTCATCATATTTCGATAGATTAAGGTTTTTTTCAAGTACTCTGAAAATGATTTTGCTGAAAAAAATTTCTTTCGAGCATGTAAAGAGCATTTTCCTACCACGTGTATTTATGTGCCACTCCCACTTTTCTGTCGTGCACTTTTCTGCATATATTTTAGATCTTTATATCCCCTACATTGCACGTTAGGGATTTTTTTTTTACTACCGAGTGTGTTGGCTATAATTGGAGTGCAACGGTCAGTATAGTTTTGTTTCTGCTATTTGTAAACAACATGCTTTCAAACACGCGGCTAGTTTTGTTCAAATGTGATTGCGAGTAGTTGTTATAGAAAACTTGCAGGTATACTATGGGCAGGCAAGTAGGAGAAATAGAGAAAACCTGGAGGCAATGAAGAGAGATGTTTGGGCCATATTCTTCCATAAGTCTTCTAGTCATAATAAGCGCCGGCCGGAGTGGCCGTGCGGTTCTAGGCGCTCCAGTCCGGAGCCGCGCTGCTGCTACGGTCGCAGGTTCGAATCCTGCCTCGGGCATGGGTGTATGTGATGTCCTTAGGTTAGTTAGGTTTAAGTAGTTCTAAGTTCTAGGGGACTGATGACCACAGCAGTTGAGTCCCATAGTGCTCAGAGCCATTTGAACCATTTGATGACAAGCCATGTCATGGATTGTGTCCATAAGGAGAAAATTCGTGGTGCAAATACAATAGGGTTCAGGCAACCGGTGAATCTTATTCTCACCAGCATTCTCTTTTTGCTGCTGTTACTAGAGCAATTAAACCTATTTTCAGAGACTTGGCTCATCCTGACCTTCTAAGGAAATGTCTGCATGGGCAGACACAGAACCCAAATGAATGTTTCAACAGCATAATGTGGAACCACCTTCCTGAAACTGTATTTGTAGGCATGCATACAATGAAATTAGGAGTTAATACTGCTGTTATTACATTCAGTTGTGGTAGTATTGGAAAGTTTTGGGTACTGAAAAAGCTGGGAATTAATCCTAGTGAAAATATGATCACTGGGCTGCAACATTGCGATAAAATGAGGATAGCCGATGCAGACAGGTCTGCAACAAATATGGCCAAGAAAACAATAGAAACATCGAGGAAGGTGAAAAAGAAGTTGGAAGAGCTGCTAGAGGCCAAAGAAGGGCCATCATATGCAGCAGGACAGTTTTACTTAACTGTAAGTAACAAATTTCAAAAGTTTTTTCTTTAAAGTCAATTTCCCGTAAACTAAATTTTCATTATATATGCCCCATTATATCAGACACTATCATAGATAAATGAACGAAATTTTCAGAGACTCTGCATAACATAAAAATCCACCTCTGGTACTACATTCTTTAATATTCCCCCATTAGGAAGTTCACAAACAATATTTTCTGCAGAAAAATATTAATATTTTTTGTTAATAAATTTTAAAAAGTATTTCTTGAAAACTATGAAATGGATGAAGTAGGTTTTAGTACGGTTGACTCTATTGGCATCATGTAACTTAAAGTAAATAGTTTTTTCAGAAATGGGTCAAATACTTGCCTAAATTAACATGGGTTAGATATGCAGGGTGTGGTCCCCTTAATCGGCACTTGCGTTGCAGTACCAAGAAAGTGAGTGGAATTGACTTAGTCTACAATGTCAAGACAACTCAATTAACCATCTAATTCAGCTACCTGATGCAATGAGCTCAGTAGCTAGTGATGTATCTACTGATTAGACTGTACTATTTTCTTAATCATCATTTCTGTTTACATGTCGGTGAAAAACAGTTTTTGCGCTTAATAAATACAGAAAAATATCAAGTTTGAAATTGGCTCCAAGACTTCTACAGAGTGGCGCACACAAAACCGGCCCGAACCGGAATGCGAACGCTCGTGAGTAGCATTATTAGCTTGTCAGTTTCTTTGCTACCATCCAACAGCAGTAGCTTGTAAGTAGTTCATGCGGAAAGTAGTCGTTATAAAACGTATACTTCATTGTCATGTCTGAGTCCATTGAAGAACTGTGTTTATTGTTGAAAAATATATGCGGTCTGAAAAAAATGTTCAAATGTGTGTGAAATCCTAAGGGACTGAACTGCTAAGGTTTTCAGTCCCTAAGCTTACACACTACTTAACCTGAATAATCCTAAGGACAAACACACACACACATCCCCGAGGGAGGACTCGAAACTACGCTGGGACCAGCCGGTGCGGTCTGAATCCATTACAGTTGTTCGTGACACTTTTCATGAAAAGTTTCCTGAAAGTCATATTCCTGCAAAATCAACGATTCAGGGTATAGTGAGAAAGTGGCGTTCGACAAGCAGTGTTGTTAATTCAAAGACAAATAAGACACCGATTGTACGTACACCTGAAGTTGTGACAAACGTGAGGGCACACATTGAAAGAAGTCCCTACAAGTCAGCACGACGATTATCACAGCAATGTGGAATATATCGCAGGTCATGTCAACGCATCCTTCATGGCTTAAAAATGAAACCTTACCGTGTGAGTGTTGTTCAGCAAATAAAAGAAACAGACAAGGGATATCTTACACATTACTGTAATTAGTTGCCGGAAAATGTCGCTGGAGAACATATTGATCCGTTCCTCCTTTTTTTTGGGACCAAACTGCTGAGGTCATCGGTTCCCTAAGCTTACACGCTATTTAATCTAACTTAAGCTAAGGATAACACACACACTCATGCCAGAGGGAGGACTCGAACCTCCGACGGGGGAGCCGCGCGGTTCGTGCAAGACGCCTGAGACCGCGCGGATACCCCGCGCGGCGGTTTCATCCATCGGGTGACGTTAATTCACAAAACAAAAGACACTACGCTACAGGAATCCCTACCGCATACTGCAAAAGCCGTTACACGATTTAAAAATTTGAAACGAAAGATGTTGTGCATATTTCCAGCAAGATGGGGCAACTTCTCATACGTCGGATTTGTCCTTAGCTAGTATACATAGTGATTTTACAGAAGAGAGGACCAATAGTAGGGGCTTGTGGCCACCTCACTCTTTCTACTTGTCACCATGTCACCATGTGACTTTTACCTCTGCGGATTTCTAAAGGCTAGAGTCTACCGCAACAATCTCACAACACTTGACACATTACAAACAACATATGTGAAGAACTTTCAAATTTTCCTCAAAGAGTGCTAAAAAGTGTTTTCCTTAACATGCTTAGACGTGCACATCTTTGCTAGGATGTTGGCGGAGAACATTTTGAACACAGACTATAAATTCCTTTCTAAAATATGCTTATTAAACTAATAAAAGTAAATCTGTTACTTAAACAGTTAATAACATAGTTAATAATGAAAGTGTACAATAAAAATGTAAGAAAGTGATGATGTACGTTGATTTTCTTCATTAATATTCCTTTCTGCGCAGGGGCCGGTCTTATGTGCGCCACTCTGTATTTGTGAACCATTTTAACATAAAAGAGATTTTTTACTATCATATGCGAAAGGTTATCACGGATTCCCAGCTTCATACCTGTATTTTACGAAGCTAACTGATTAATCACCAATAAGAGACCCCTTTTCCATATTATCTTATCACAGATACCATTTGTATACAGTATCTTCAGAGATAATAACTGTGGCCACTGCGGTAGTCCATTATCTCTGCCAGTCATAAAGCTGCCTTTCGTAAACAAATATACTTTCTGAAGTGAAAAACATATTTGTCAATATCGTCTTGCATTGTGATTTACGTATTGGTACTACGGCCTAATGTGTTTACAGCAATTCAAAACGTTTGTTGAGTTAAAGTTATGGGTTATGTAGCCCTATTCACAGTCCCTGATCTGCGCCCATCGTACAAGCCCAGACAAACAAACCGAATGTAAAATGTATTTTTGGGCACAAAAAAGGACATACCAAAAATTTCATTGTTTCATGTTGTTCTCCTCTTTCCCATAACTACCCTTATCCCAGTGACTATACGTATTCAACATACAGTCATTATTAAAATTGCTAAAGTGAGAAAGATTCGCGTGGGTCCCCTAGTCATCATATAATGTGTGAATGAGCACACGGTTGCTTCTTTCTAAAACCGGTAGATGGACCCAGAACGTCTCGTATTTATTTTCCCCTGAGTAAGAAGCATAGCTAGAATAAAACCAGTTTCTCTGTCTACCTCCAGTGGAATACTGACAGACTCTACACAAGATGAGCAAGAGATTTTAAGCCACAAACGCGCGTTTACAGCGTCACTAACGCGCCTCTGGAACGCCACTTACGCCCGGTAGAAGTGCCATCAACTTTAGCGGAAGCGCTGCTTGCGAACCACATAGCAGTGCTGCAAAGTGGCACCTTGTGAAACTGGCACGACTGGCTGTCTCTCAGGGGGCTCTATACGCAAGCTGACGACCACCAATGTTACGTATAAAGTTTATGTTCAGGAACAAATGACTTACTATATTGTTAACATTTATAACGAAAAGCTCAATAATGTGAAAGTATACAGGGTGGTCCATTGATCGTGGCAAGCGAAAAAACTACAATGAACGAAACTTGTCTAGCTTGAAGGGGGAAACTAGATGGCGCTCTGGTTAGCCCGCTAGATGGCTAGTTTTTTAAAATAGGAACCCCAATTTTTTATTACATATTCGTGTAGTACGTAAGGAAATATGAATGTTTTAGTTGGACCACTTTTTTCACTTTGTGATAGATGGCACTGTAATAGTGACAAACATATGGCTCACAATTTTAGACGAACAGTTGGTAACAGGTAGGTTTTTAAATTAAAATACAGAACGTAGGTACGTTTGAACATTTTATTTCGGTTGTTCCAATGTGATACATGAACCTTTGTGAACTTATCATTTCTGAGAACGCATGCTGTTACAGCGTGATTACCTACAAATACCACATTAATGCAATAAATGCTCAAAATGATGTCCGTCAAACTCAATGCATTTGGTAATACGTGTAACGACATTCCTCTCAACAGCGAGTAGTTTGCTCTCCGTAAAATCTGCACATGCATTGACAATGCGCTGGAGCATGTTGTCAGGCGTTGTCGGTGGATCACGATAGCAAATATCCTCCAACTTCCCCACAGAAAGAAATTCGGGGACGTCAGATCCGGTGAACGTGCGGGCAGTGGTATGGTGCTTCGACGACCAATCCACCTGTCATGAAATATGCTATTCAATACCGCTTCAACCGTACGCGAGCTATGTGCCGGACATCCATCAAGCTGGAAGTACATCACCATTCTGTCATGCAGTGAAACATCTTGTAGTAACATCGGTAGAACATTATGTAGGAAATCAGCATACATTGCACCTCTTAGATTGCCATCGATAAAATGGGGCCCAATTATCCTTCTTCCCATAATGCCACACCGTACATTAACCCGCCAAGATAAATGATGTTCCACTCGTCGCAGCCATCGTAGATTTTCCGTTACCCAATAGTGCATATAATGCCGGTTTACGTTACCGCTGTTGGTGAATGACGCTTCGTCGCTAATAAAACGCGTGAAAAAAATCTGTCATCGACCCGTAATTTCTCTTGTGCCCAGTGGCAGAAGTGTACCCGACGTTCAAAGTCGTCGCTATGCAATTCCTGGTACATAGAAATATGGTACGGGTGCAATCGATGTTGATGTAGCATTCTCAACACCGACGTTTTTGAGATTCCCAATTCTCGCGAAATTCGTCTGCTACTGATGTGCGGATTGGCCGCGACAACAGCTAAAATACCTACTTGGTCGTAATCATTTGTTGCAGGTCGTGGTTCACGTTTCACATGTGGCTGAACACTTCCTGTTTCCTTAAATAACGTACCTATCCAGCTAACGGTCCGGACACTTGGATGATGTCTTCCAGGATACCGAGCAGCATACATAGCACACGCTCATTGGGCATTTTGATCACAATAGCCATACATCAACACGATATCGATCAATTCCGCAATTGGTAAACGGTCCATTTTAATACGGGTAATGTATCATGAAGCAAATACCGTCCGCACTGGCGGAATGTTACGTGATACCACGTACTTACAAGATTGTGACTACTACAGCGCCATCTATCACAAAGTGAATAAAGTGGTCCAACTAAAACATTAAAATTTCTTTACGTACTACACGAATATGGGGGTTCCTATTTTAAAAAACGCAGTTTGATCTGTGGCAGCGCCATCTAGTTGGCCAACCATAGTGCTATCTCATTTTCCCCTTCAAGCTAGACGAGCTTAGTTGTTTGTAGTTTTTTGGTTTTATGCTTATTTCTTGAGATATTTGGCTCTGTCACTATCAATGGACCACCCTGTATATATTTTATTTCCCTTAGAAGCGTGTACTCATAAATATAAAAGCAAAGTCGTATGGCACGATTGGCTGGGAGACGTAGTAAAATAAAGCACGAAACGGGGAGAGCTGGGGACAGACGCACAACTGTTGCACATGTCTGCCCGTCCCAGATAGGGAGACTCCTGCACTTGTGCATGGTGGCCCGTACGCACAAAAGGAGGAGTGCGTGATTTTGTACTGCTGCATTTGTGTTCCTGACTCTTCGTGCATCAGACGTGTGCACCTTGTGCGGTGGTGTAAACGCACATATTTGGGTACCATCATGGAGTTGAGAGTGATGTCTGCAGCTCAGTCTTTTGCAAAGCACAGGCAGATGTCGAAGAGACTAGAATATTTGTCATAAAAAACCTCTGAAGTATTGAAGGGAATGCAATTTGAAATACACTCTAAGGGAAAAAAAAGGCGCGGTACGAAGGAGTTACGAAAACTGGTTGCAAATTGTTATTCAAACAATTATCGGCTCCAAACGGAAAACTGTAAACATCGGCGACAGTGGATGATTGTTTGACGCCGCAGCGCAATTTCATCGCTCAGCTGGCAAAGATAGTAAACAAGCGACATACCAGGGTATAAAGTCTTCGTAAATTTCATTCTATGTACTCAGTTGGACAGCAATTATGCATAGCTGACAGGCGCTTGAACAATATACAAAGATGTGAGCATTTGATAGAGAACGTGAAGTTGGGTTCAAAGGAGCCGGGGGGAGTAATCGGTGAATAGCTCTTGAAGAAAAGCGATGCCACTATTCGACGATGTTGGATGGAATGGGTGAAGAGTGTATTAAAACAGCGTCAAGAAGGAAGTGCTGGCCGGCCTTTGTGGCCGAGAGGTTCTATGCGCTTCAGTATGGAATCGCGTGACCGCTACGGTCGCAGGTTTGAATCCTGCCTCGGGCATGGATGCGTGCGATGTCCTTAGGTTAGTTAGGTTTAAGTAGTTCTAAGTTCTAGGGGACTGATGACCTCAGATGTTGTGTCCCATGGTGTTCAGAGCCATTTGACGCAATTTGAAGTGCTGGACGTAGAGAGATGATAGAACGTGAAGACCAAGCAATCATTAGAGCCACGGATTAATCATTAACATCGATACGACGTGTAGCTGGTGCTTCATTGACCACAAGGACCATTAACAGGTAGCTCACAGAAAGGAGGCTCAACTCATCACACCTGCGGCCGCGGTGGTCTAGCGGTTCTAGGCGCACAGTCCGGAACCGCGCGACTGCTACGGTCGCAGGTTTGAATCCTGCCTCGGGCATGGATGCGTGCGATGTCCTTAGGTTAGTTAGGTTTAAGTAGTTTTAAGTTCTAGGGGACTGATGACCACAGATGTTAAGTCCCATAGTGCTCAGAACCATTTGAACCATTTGTGAACTCATCACACCGCTAACACCGATTACCATTGACCTAAGTACACGAGCAAGCTCGTTTGTTGTCGTGTAGGGCACATTCGGCCTGGAATCTTATCGACTGGAATAGAGTTGTCGTCAGTGATGAGTCTCACTTGAAACTGTGCCCCGATGACTTGCAAGCATGTATCTGGAAACGCCCCAGAGAGCGGTGGGATACGTCGACGAAATTCTACGGCCCGTTTCGTTGCCCTTCATGGCAAGACATCGCAGGCTTAGCTTTCAGCAAGATAATGCTCGCCCTCACTGGCTGAGGGTTACTACTGCTTGTCTTCGGGACTGACAAACACTACCTTGGCCAGCAAGGACGTCGGATGTCTCCCCAGCTAAGAACGTTTGCAGCACTTTGCGCAGCCCCTCCATCCAGCTAGGGATTTTGACGATCTAACGCACCAATTGAACGGAATTTGGCAAATATATCCCACAGGAGGAAATCCAGCAACTCTGTCAATAAATACCAAGCCGAATTACTCCATAAGGGCCAGAAGTGAACCAACGCGTTTCTGACTTCTTCAGTTTGTGAATCTCTTTCTCTTTTACAAATCATACAATTGTTCAGAAATTGTAATCATTTGTTTTTCTGTATTTGTGAATTACAACTACCGATTTTCGCCGGCCGGGTGGTTAAGCGGTTCTAGGCACTACAGTCTTGAACCGTGCAACCGCTACGGTCGCAGGTTCGAATCCTGCCTCGGGCATGGGTGTGTGTGATGTCCTTAGGTTAGTTAGGTTTAAGTAGTTGTAAGTTCTAGGGGACTGATGACCTTAATAGTGCTCAGAGGCATTTGCACCATTTTGCATTATCGTAGTAACATTGGCTTATCTCTTTGCTACATGCAACGATGGAGTCTCGGCGGAAATTATGCCCCAGTAGCTGATTCAGGCATAATTGTCTTCCATTTCTATTTGTTTCTAGGATAATATTGCGAAAATTTTCGTCGACAACATTAACAAGTCTTCTGTAACTGTATTTGTCTTTTCGAGAGCTTTCGATGAATGCATATCATTACATGTAAACAGGTGCACTGGGAATAGTTGTCCGCTTCTGTAACCGTGTGGTCAGCGAAACTGAGGCATGAGGAGGACCTGGGTTCGATTTCCGTCACTATCACAATATTTTCCTTAGCGGGAGGACTGGTGTGGAGTGCATTCAGCCTAGTAAGGCCACCTGAGGAGCTACTCGACCGCTTTGTAGAAGCTCGGAGGACAAGAAGCCCGAAAACGACCGACATAGCGGTATGCTGACCATATGCACCTCCACACCGCGTACGATAACGCCGTTGGCAGAGGATTGCAAAGCGGTCAGTCCGGACCGACCGACCCCTCTAAGGCCGGCGTGCAGAGCTTTACCTATACTGGCCCCGGTTCATATAACAGTTAAGAATACTACCAATGCAAGAGAAAATGCGTCTCCATCCGCCTACTGCCATTTGCCAGAAACCTCGGTTAGATTTCTTGACACTTTTAGAAAATAGAAAGGGTACAAGTTTTATACTCGTATCATTCACTCTGTACAAATAAGCTAAGATGTAATATTAATTTTCATAGTCAAACGAAGGGTGGGAAATGGACAAATGGTGTAGTTTGCAAAAAAAAGATTTAACTACTTGAAAGTAGCCAGGATAATCAAGAAAGTAACCGAAATATTGTATATCCAGTTTCCATCAGCTATGTAAATGAATTGTCAGATATTTCAAATCACAGCATAAATTGAAACTTCTCTGCTTTCTCTTCATCTTTAAGCTCTTAATAACAATAGAACACCAATAGATACATAAATATATATTTCATTTCACGGATTCTGCTCAAAAAAACGTACAAATTATGAAAATGGTTGTTGTATGTGTGTCTGTATGTTCCACGCTTCCTCCTAAATCACTGAACCGGTTTCAACCGAACTTGGTACCCGTATCATTCACTATCTGGAAAGGATCAATAAGATGTAAGAATCACCCATCTATCAAAGGGGTGCTTGTGCAAATGAAATACCAATGTAGCCCACGATGCGAGAATATACAGATTTTACTCAGCCAATATTTGAGAATAAGAGGACTTCGTGTGTTGCAACAAACCTTACACATAATTTCGAATCTATAGGAAACTTTTCTCGCTGAAACGCCCCACAAGTGTTGTAACGTAAAAAGTCTATCGGTTACTACATTTTCGATGTTGAAGCAGTAAAACTGCCACATGAAGCAAAACGTTCTATTTCATTATTTATTTTTTATTAACTGTGTTTGTGACACGTTTTTCAGACAATATTCACAGGCACCACTGAATGGACCATACAATTTCATCACCTTACGACACTTAGTTCAGGAGATTTGACGTGATAAATACCGATATGCGTCAAATGAAAATGCAACTCTAAATTCGCTAGACGTACAATTTGAATATGTGTACAAAAAGGTGTGAAATATGTTAAAGGTGTGTGAAATATACCTTACATATGCGCTTGTGGGCAAACCCATGGGTGAAAAGCTCATCTTAAACGCCTTGAACGATTGTAGCCACATTTTGTACACATATCATTACAGTCCAGAAAGAAATAGTATAGGGGTAAGAACCACTAGGCCCTATTATGGTGAGTGTGATAACGTGGAAAGGGTCCAAATGATGAGGAGATGTACAGAGAGCAAGGAGGAAGGAGGAGACAAGTACACACAGAAGAAGGAGGAGATGGATAGAGGTGGAGGAGGGAGAAATGGACAGGGAAGGGGAGAGGAGAAGATGGACCGAGAGAAGGTCGAAGAGGAGACTGGCAAAGACAATGGGAGGAAGAGGTAGGTAGAGAGATGGCAAAAGAGGAGATAAACAGACATAGGGAAGGAGGAAATGAACAGAAAAAGGGAAGAGGGGACGATTGACAGAGACAGGGGTGACAAAAAGGTCAACTCCTCAGAAAACAAAGGAGAGGAGATGAATAGGGAAGAAGGGAGGGAGATGGACAGAGAGGTGGTGAGGCGAAGGTGGACAAAGAGAGAAGGAGCAAGAGACTGACAAAGAGGGGGGGAGGTGGAGGAGATGGAATTAGTGAGGGAGGAGGAGATGAACAGAGACATAATACAGTAGATGAAGGCAAAACGGGATCAGCATATCAGCAGAGAAAGGGAGGAGGGGTAGAAGGACAGAGAGAGCTCTAGAGGTGATGGACAAATAGTGGGGGTCAGAAGAGGTGGGCGGCAGTGTCGTGGGGATGGACAGATAAAGGGAGAAAGAGGAGATGGGATATTTGAAGTTAGGAATAAATACATATCCGGACAACACCAGGTAGTCAGCTACTTGAAATTTAAAAAAAAAAATGGAAATTGAACCATCATATGTTTTGTGTGCTGATTAGGCTGAAAGTAAGAGGTGAAGTAGATTGGAGAAACATTTGATGCACTTTTGAATGATGCTCGAAATCAACGAAAGAGGTGCTGTGACGAATATGAAGTTCACTGTTTAACTTAGAATATCACAATTTTAGAGTGTACTGGAAGACATTTGTCTATTGGAATTTCACTCAGTGTAAGTTCTAGGAGTCTTGTGTTCGCTCCACTCAAAACATTTGGCCCAAAAAATAAACTGTTTAAGGGAATTGGCGAGACAGTGAAGAAGGTGATGATATGTGTAGTCAGCATGCGTTTGAAACTGTCGCGAAACAGAGTGCTGCGCGAGCGTGTGCGGCAGCTGAGAGGCCGCTGTGCTGAGTGTTTTCCGCTGCGCCGTAACGCTGCCGGTCTCGCCCAGATGGGCAGGATGTGCGCTCCGCACCGCGCCGCCTGCTCGCTGTGACACTCATTCTGGCGGCCATGAATAATGCACGCACGCTGCGCCGCCGCCGCAGGGCACCTCGCCCCCGTCTGCTCTGTCCCTTCACAGAGCCTCCTGCCACGGTACCTGCACCCTGCTCGCCAGTATTACCACCGTCGTAGCTAATATACCACTCTTGTATTTCTCTTGTTCCGTGTACGACAGTGAGCTGCCAGGGTAAGCATCGACGACACGATAGTCGGTGTCGATTCCCACTACACTACAGAAATTGTTTCTCTCAGCATACGACTAAGAAAAATGAGTATCTCCCCGTTCAAAGGTCTTGTGCCACAAAAGTGTGTCGATGACCATTCGGAGGTAGTTTAAATCAGGGCCGGCCACGGTGTGCCAAACTGTACGTGTGTGCAGTGTGCTGGACGTGTACGGGCCGAAGCTCAGTGTGTCTCGGCTTTGCACGGTCCTCCTCGGAAGTACTCGATACGGCGTGACATTTCATACAGTACTGCGATGCGACACTGTTTCTTCCTGGAGTGCTCCCGCTTGGGCCACTTTCACAGTAACTCAAAATTGTTCAAATGGCTCTGAGCACTATGGGACCTAACATCAGAGGTCATCAGTCCGCTAGAACTTAGAACGACTTAAACCTAACCTAAGGACTCCACACACATCCATGCCCGAGGCAGGATTCGAGCATGCGACCGTAGCGGTCGGCGCGGTTCCAGACTCAAGTGCCTAGAACCGCTCGGCCACATCGAACGGCACAGTAAGTTAGTTGATTACACTCGAAAATCAATGAATTGTTACAATCAGTTTATGTTCACAAATATAAGTTCAGCTTTCCGTTAGCAGTTAAAAACAAATAAGAAACGTCCTTCTTGAAAACAAAGATATGACTTCTTTGACAACTTAAAGTTCTTGGAAAACAAGATAGGAAAATCTATCTTCTCAAATGTTCTCTTGCAAACAGAACAGACTATCTTCTTAGACATCAACAGTAGGCAGAAAATTAAGGTCCTTTCTCTCGAGCAGTACAAGCTTTTCTAGCATCAGATCCACGGTCGGAGCAGTGGATCGCGATGCGCGGTTGTCCCTGGTGGTAAGGGCGACGTCGAGTCCGGACGGCGGCGTTGTGCTGGCCATCTTCTATTTCTGCTGGCGGAAACGGAACTGGCTGCTTTTCGCCAGCCGAGGGTAGCTATACACGCGTGACGGATGACTACCGGAAAGCTGTAGTCTGACAATGTGGGCTCGGAATGGCTGAGGAAAACCGCGAGACGGATGCAGTGAAAGGTCCGCAGATGTGGTGCCCTCTAAGGCTCTTGCGCGCGCTGTCTGAACTAGACTGTTTCCTGTAGGTCAGGCGGAGTTCGGATGACTTCAGCAAGTGCCCCTGTGGTGCTGGAGCGATGACCCGCACAGCGATCCTACGTTGCGGGTTGACGGAGTTGCGGGTGATCCCCCCACCAACAGCAAATGATGCGGTATTTTTCGATGTGCCGTCTCTTTGGTTTAAGAAAAGTGATTGTTGCAGTGACACACACATTCCAAAAAAGACGATGTAAATATTAGTGGGAATTATATTACTTTTTAGAACAGAACGATGAAAATTCTCAGTTTCTATTACGCAGTAACATATCACCGGGCACCACAAGTACGCCAAACCATGTTATGTTTCAATTTCTTCCACACAATCGACGTTTTGACTCCTCTGCTTTGATTTTCTTTAGGGTCTTCTGGTGTTCAGCTAACCATGAACAATGCATGACCCTGAACAAGATCCCAGCAGAGATCGTGTAGAAGAACATAAAAATTGGAAATTGGAAACTTGTGATACGGACTATGGGACCAAGCTGCTGAGATCAACGACCCCTAAGCTTACACACTATTTAAACTAACTTAAAGTAACTAACGCTAAGGACAACAACACATAGACCCAAGCCCGACGAGGGTGGGGGGGGGGGGGGGCGCTAACCGTGACAAGACTCCTTAGACCGTACGGCTACCCCGTGCAGAAGAACAGAAAATCCCAGGTAATTTTACCATATTTCTACATTTCCCAGTTACAATTATTTGACAGCTTGTCAAAAGTCTGAATAACCATGTTTCGGAGGGAGGAGTGTTGCAAATAGTGCAGGGAGAGAGTCTAGGACAAATGGTTCAAATGGCTCTGAGCACTATGGGACTTAACATCTGAGGTCATCAGTCCCCTACAACTTAGAACTACTTAAACCTAACTAACCTAAGGACAGCACACACATCCATGCCCGAGGCAGGATTCGAACCTGCGACCGTAGCGGTCGCGCGGTTACAAACTGTAGCGCCTAGAACCGCTCGGCCACTCCGACCGACTGAGTCGAGGAAGTTATGGAAGACACCGACAGGGATGGGGATCCATTCCGACATCAGTGCGTTGCTAGCAAATCTAGATTCCTCAGACGAAGATCCTGGGCACGAACAGTGCGGTCGAGGTGCCCCCACAGGTTTTCGATGGGTTTAACCTAGGAGAGTTTGGTAGTCAGCGGATAACGGTAAACTCTTCCTGCTGGTAGATGCCATCGTGGCGAGGAAAAACAAACTAGATGTGGGGATGGAAGTATTCCCCAAAGACAGATGTACAGTTTGCCATTGTGCCTTTCAGAATCAGGAAATCATCCAGGAAACCCTACAAAACATTCTCCAGACCATAACGCCTCATCCTCCAGGTTGGAACCTTTCGACGATTGTTGCAAGAAGTTGTCTTCCAGAGTTTCACGCTGTGTGTGACAACGGACATCTGTTGGATGAATCAATAAACGTGATTAATCTGAAAAGGCCAACTGTCGCCACTCAGTTGTCGTCCAGTTGAGGTATTGGCGTGCAATTCCAGCAGTCAGTATGTCTGCCTGAACCAGGTCAGTGTTGCGGCAGTCAATATGCGGCAACTTCCACTGAACGGTCGGTGAAGAGACGCTGTTTGTAGCTCTTTGGTTCACCTGGTTGGTCAGTTGCTATGCAGTTGCACGTCTATTTATATGTACACATCTCTGCAGCCATCGTTCATAACTGCCATCTATGACCCGTGGTGCACCACTGTTCCCTCGGCACCGGCTTTGGGTAGCGCTATCCTGTTCCCTCGGCACCGGCTTTGGGTAGCGCTATTTAGCCGTCCACTGTATGCATTAACCACGACAGCACTCAAACACCTTGCAAAAAATGGTTCAAATAGCTCTGAGCACTATGGGACTTAACATCTGAGGTCATCAGTCCCCTAAACTTAGAACTACTTAAACCTAACTAACCTAAGGACATCACACACATCCATGCCCGAGGCAGGATTCTAAGCTGCGACCGTAGCGGTCGCGCGGTTCCAGACTGAAGCGCCTAGAGCCGCTCGTCCACTGAGGCCGGCACCTTGCAAAAATAGCTGTTTCGTAAATGCTTCCACCCTTGGCCAGAAAGCCGATGATCATGCTGGCGTTTTGGACGTCGGGTAAACGATCCATTTTAGCATTACGACTACGACTGCACTGTATGCCGCGTCCCCCACAACACGTTTTAGCCTGCCGTCAATGAGTGGTTATTACATGTTGACGTCGAATATAGGGGGTGGTCATTTTAAAGTGAGTCAACTGTTTATTTGATTTTAAATTTCTGTTTATACACTTCTTGTTTTATTTTTTCAGGCTGTGGTCCCGCTCCTATAGACCTCCCTGTGTCTCAATGGAGAATAGACATCAGCATCAGCTGGAAAGCGCCTTGTTCACAATATATGAGCATGTCTTTCTTTCTTTCTTTCTTTTGTAAATTTCAATTTTGGCAGCCTTAGCAAGTTCGCTTTCTACATTTACATGGATACCCTGCAAATCACATTTAAGTGCCAGGCAGAGGCTTCACCGAACCACCTACACAATTCTCCATTATTCCAATCTCATATAACACGCGGAAAGATTGAACACCTATATCTTTCTGTACGGGCTCTGATATCCACTTATTTTATCTCGGTGGTCGTTCCTCCCTATGTAGGTCGGTGTCAACAAAATATTTTCGAATTCGGAGGAGAAAGTTGGTGAGTGGAATTTCGTGAGAAGATTCCGTCGCAACGAAAAACGCCTTTCTTTTAATGATGTCCAGCCCAAATCCTGTATCATTTCTACGACAATCTCCCATATTTCGCGATAGTACAAAACGTGCTGCCTGTCTTTGTACTTTTTCAATGTACTCCTTCAGTCCTATCTGGTAAGTATCCCACACCGTGCAGCAGTATTCTAAAAGAGGACGGACAAGCGTAGTGTAGGCAGTCTCCTTAGTAGGTCTGTTACATTTTCTAAGTGTCCTGCCAATAAAACGCAGTCTTTTGTTAGTCTTCCCCACAACATTTTCAATGTGTTCCTTCCAATTTAAGTTGTTCGTAATTGTAATACCTAGGTATTTAGTTGAATTTACGGCTTTTAGATTAGACTGATTTATCGTGTAACCGAAGTTTAACGAGTTCCTTTTAGCACTCATGTGGATGACCTTACACTTTTCGCACCATTCAGATATCTTTTCTAAATCGTTTTGCGTTTTTTATATGGCTTACATCATACACACATCTAGATCTTTTCTGTCACTATTTTAGCAACCTAGCGAGCACCGGCACATAGTAACACCACATTTCAGAAATATTCCTACGCCAAGGAGAGTTTCTGCCCTTGATTTCAGCTTTACGGGAGGTGCGTTGGCCTACTATTTTTGCTTTGTTGTTTGTTCTCTTACAGGACATTACGCCTTTGCAGGACAATCAGTTGCCATGTCGTTCTCGTAGGATCTATCGAGGAGCTAACGTGGGCGTGTTGTTTTTTCAGATGGAGTAGCAAGGATGTCGCTGCTGTACCGGTTCGCGAAGCTGCACGACCGCGCCAACACGCACGTGTTCACGTTCGTCGTGACGAGGTCTGTGACGCGCGATCTGGAGCGCGACGTGACGAGCAAGCAGTTCGCGTGTGGCTACCAGCGCTGGGCCATCACCTTCTCGCGCACCGACAAGGTGCTCGGCGTCTACCTGGTGTGGCGCAACCCTGCGGAGGGCATGCGCGTCTACGTCGACTTCACCTTCACGTTGCTCAACCGCGAGCACTTCAGCGTCAACGAGGCCTTCTCCGGAAAACAGGTCAGTGCTCTGTTCAAAAGCCGAGTACACTTTGCCAGTCCTAATCTAAGCCGCGCTCCCACCGGCCACGCCACGCTGGGTCGATCCGTGCAAAGCCAAGGAAGGAGATTCGGCGTATCGCGGCGCGGTCGCTGTGGGTGTTAAACCGCGCCGTTCTGCACGGCTCCACGCGACAACGAACAAGTTGCGCACTGTGTCGGTACATCGAAGGAAATGATTCGTTTTTGCGCGCCCAATTTGGACAATCTTTCTCGTTCTTATTTTTATTGACGAGTGCGCTTGCACAATGGAACCTACAAACACACTGATCAAATGGTTCAAATGGCTCTGAGCCCTATGGGACTTAAATCTATTGTCATCAGTCCCCTAGAACTTAGAACTACCTAAACCTAACTAACCTAAGGACATCACACAACACCCAGTCAACACGAGGCAGAGAAAATCCCTGACCCCGCCGGGAATCGAACCCGGGAATCCGGGCGCGGGAAAACACACTGATCCATTGCGCACAGTTCTGTTCTAGTCTTCTCCATTCTGTCCTCGTCTGTGACGTTCTGCGCCGCTCTGCACCTGGCGTCTGTGCACAGCGTGGCGCTGCCGATCTCAGGGTGTTCGATGTGGATGCGACTAAATGTAAACAAATGCCTGCTCAGTGATTGATCGCCCGGCGCAGTGCATGTACATCCAATATTGAGCATAAATTGTGGAAGTTCAAGAGTATTGTAAAATACGAATCAGACTATTTTGTGCCGAGCGAAGCTGAGAAAATTGGAGTAGACCCAACTTCGGAAGCAAAAGAACTGCAGATTTAAACGCAGACACAGCCATCTAGACCAAATGAACCAGCCGGTATTATTATACGGAGAGCTATGCGTGAGGCTTGCAATGAATTCGAAAGTAAAATTCGGTCTTTAGATTTTAAGACGCTTTCATTTTTTGTTAAAGCAGTAAACGGATCAAAGACATCTGTCCATACACTCTGTGACAGAACAGAGGGTAGCAGACAGAACGTCGATGTATTAAATTAATTTTCCTAAATTGTTTCACTGTGAAAGATCGTGGCTCGTCCTTTAAGTCATCGCAAGAATGTTAAAATGGTAGATATCTAAATGTTACTGTGGGACAGTAAATCAACAGAAATCTCTTAATAGAGGAAACGTTACTGGATGTGATGGCACATATAGTGGGTGATCAAAAAGTCAGTATAAATTTTTAAACTGAATAAATCACAGAATAATGTAGATAGAGAGGTTCAAATTGACACACATGCTTGGAATGACATGGGGTTCTATAAGAACCAAAAACATACAAAAGTTCAAAAAATGTCCGACATTCATCTGATCAGAATAGCAATAATTAGCATAACAAAATAAGACAAAGCAAAGATGATGTTATTTACAGGAAATGCTCAATATGTCCACCATCTTTCCTCAACAATAGCTGTAGTCGAGGAATAATGTTGTGAACAGCACTGTAAATCATGTCCGGAGTTACGGTGAGGCATTGGTGTCGGATGTTGTCTTTCAGCATCGCTAGAGATGTCGGTTGATCACGATACACTTGCGACTTCAGGTAACTCCAAAGCCAATAATCGCACGGACTGAGGCCTGGGGACCTGGGAGACCAAGCGTGACAAAAGTGGCGGCTGAGCACACGATCATTACCAAAAGACTCGCGCAAGAGATCTTTCAAGCGTCTAGCAATATGGGGTGGAGCGCCATCCTGCGTTTTGGTTCTAATAAAACCCCGTGTCATTCCAAGCACGTGTGTCAATTTTTACCTTTCTATCTACATTATTCCGTGGTTTATTAAGTTTTCAAATTCATACTGACTTTTTGATCACCCGGTGTATGCAATTGTACATAGAATATAGGAAAGAATTTGCTCCTTCTCTAGTAGTAGCAATGTCTTGTAGGTTACTAAAGGATAGAAGCGTTAACAGTGACTGAAAAAATACTCAGGCCATTCCCATTTACTATAAGGGTCATGGGGCACTAATGTATTGCACTATATCTCTGTAGTCGGTCTGTCGAGGAATTTTGGAACACGTTTCATGTTCGCGTTTAAGACATTCCTGGAACTCGAAAATCTTCCGTGTAGGACACAATGATTGTGTGACATACATCTCGCTACATTCGTCCACGAGACCCAAAAAGCAGCAGATACCGGTGTCCAGGATGATGTCGTGTTCCTTGACCTCCAGAAGGCGATCGATGCAGTTCTGCATTGTCACATAATGAGGAAATTACGAGATTGCGGAATATGAGACCAGCTGCGTCATTTGGCTGAAGAGTTTCTAGCAAACAGCACACAGTCGTTCTTATCAGAGAAAAATCTTAAGACGAAAGGGAAATTCGGGCCAACCGCAACACTCTTATAGGACCAATTCAGTTCTCATTATACACTCAGGGACACTTAAAATTGCTCACCGATAGGGAAGAAAGGTACAAACGCGAAACTTCGCGAATAAGTGCATTGAGATTCGATGTCCAAATAATCCAAGTTTGACGCCTAAGCGCACTTTCACAGACTCTACAGTGAGACTGCAATCGGGCAGTGGCCCTATTTAAACTGCGCATAGTGGACCAGTCATGCTTGTAACTATCACATCACATCACGACACGAGGAGGACGTTATTGTAAGCAGAATGCGAGGTAGGCGTGCTAGACAACATTTTTCACCATTAAGCCAGTTTGAGAGAGGTCTAATCACAGACATGAAAATCGCATGCTGGTGGTCGCTCCGTGTGGGTCGCCAGGTCGATCGTTTGGTGTATTTCGTCAGACCTTGTTGGGGCCAGTAGACAGGACATGGCACCCCGGTCTGGAGCGACCAGCAAGACGACGACACAAGAAGATCGCATGATCATGCGACAAGCGGTCATTGGTCCTACAGTCACTCGCTCCACAATGCAAGCAGCTGGTCCACAAACCATTTCCAGTCGCCTTGAGGATGCGAATTTGCAATCCTGGCGCCGTTGTTGACACTGCCGCTAACACCGAGATATAGGAGGCTCCGTCTACAGTGGACTGCCAAAAATTAGCGAAACGTGGTATCCTGATTGGTTTTAATGATGGATGACAACCGCATACCATTGTGGAGGCACCACGGGGTTCGGTACAGCAGTTCTAGCGCAGCCGGCGTAGTAGTCTGACGGGCCATAGCCTACGATAGCCAGTACGTAGAACCTTAACGGGTCATGTGGTACTTTTCCTACATGGTCTACTTGGGGAATTCTTCCGGCAAGATAACTGTCTTCCTCACACAGCTCAAGACTTCCTACGTTGCGTCTCTTCCATGGCCGGCCTACTTCGTGGACTTCTCCCCTATAGCGCATGTGTGGGGCCAGCTGAGACGCCAGATGACATCGTGTCATCCTCTACATGATTTGGAAGTGTCTGTTCAACATTTGTGGGCCACCCTGCCTCAGGATGACATCAGACGTCTAATCAGTTCGATGCTGGACGATGTTGTGGTATGTATTACAGCAGGATGTGGTCCAGCACGTTATTCGTGTTGCACTCTGTCAACTTGTACTCATTGTGTTTCTTTACATGTCGTGTTTTTGGCACCAATTTAACCTGTTACCTGCATCATTTCGGTCCGATGCTCTCTTCCTATTGCGCTATTTTCAGTGTTCCTGAGCGTATATAAATGACCTAACAGATAACGTTGGAAGTTCCATGAGCCTTTCGGCAGATGAGGCTGTTGTATGTGGATAAGTCGCAACACTATAAAATCTTAGCGAAACGCAAGAAGACCTACAGCGAATGGCCACTTACAGCAGTGACTGGCAGTTGATCCTTACCGTGAACAGATGTAATGTATTGTGCAGAAATAGGTGAAAAGACTCATTACTCCATGATTACTAAATTTCCGAATACTCTCGGGAATCAGGTACATCCATTAAATACGTGGGAGTATGTGTGTGGAGGGATGAATGAGGAATGACGACGTAGAACGAGTAGGAGGTGATGCAGAATTCAGATTCGTGTAAGAATCTAGAGGGAACGTAGTACACCCACAAAGGAGATAGCTTACAAAACCTACCTTCGAGCAATACTCGAGTAGTGCTCGTCGGTCTGCCATCCTTGGCAGATAGGTGAAACAGAAAAGACTCAGGATAGGGTAGGGCATTTCAACGCAGGCCTGTAAGTAACACGGAGATGCTCGCAAAAATCCAGTGACAGACGCTTTAAGAGATGCGATACGGTTTAACGCTAAGATATATTGTTTCCTCCTATGCATAATCCGCGAAAAAATGCTTCAAATGTCTTTGAGTACTATGGGACTTAACATCTGAAGTCATCAGTCCCCTAGACTTAGAACTACTTAAACCTAAATAACCTAATGACAGCACACACATCCATGCCCGAGGCAGGATTAAAACCTGCGACGTAGTAGCAGCGCGGTTCCGGACTAAAGCGCCTAGAGCCGCTCGGTCACAGCGGCCGGCAATTATTCGAAAAAAGAAAATGAAAGGCCTAGAGAGAGTAGTTCATACGGAAGCATCCGAAATCGTTCCTCCCCGCACCTTTGCGACTGGAACAGGGAAAGGGAAAAGTCACTGTGCTACAAAAAGTACCCTTCACCAGATGTGTCTTCTGGAATATGTAGATATTGGGACGCCAGTGTTAACGGGTGAAACTCGTTTATACCATTCTCATTCTTGCTCGTACCGTACAATGAGGCGTCCTACAGCATAAAAGCATCTGCTGTTTATGCCACTTGCTCTGTTAAATTTTTTACTCGTGTAATTCTTGTTTGAAATGCCACGGGACAGTCCCTTTCTCTGTCGTACCAGTGGTTTTCATATGGTCTTCTTATGGGCTGTGTAAATGATTGAAGCTGCCTCGTCATCCGTAGTGAAACAGAGGCCCGGATAACCGTAAAAAGCATCAACAAACAAAATGTATATAGGGTTTCCGAAAAGTTCTAGCAGTACGGCAAATTTCAGAAATAACATCTGAGTTTACCGTTGTTTCTGTGTCGAGTGTAATAGGCGCGCGAAAAGAGAAACAGAACAAAATAAACTGTTTACTTTTGAAACGTCGAGATTACGCGTTTTACATTAAACGTGCCTCAAGCGAATGAAAAATTCTGTGTTTACCACAAGTTTTCCTGCTGCTCGTTCTCTCTCTCTCCGCTTCATCCCTTGTGCATCGCATTACGGAGTTTCATCGTGTAAAGGTCAGTGCTCGCTGCTTCACTCACGTGGACTGTATGGTGTGCACATATTTTTTTCTCCTTCAATCGAATTTTTATATTGTCCACAAATTCCGATATCTTCTAAACATCGCATGCTAGTTAATAGAAACATGGTATTTACCGAACGTACTTCTGAGCAAAAAATAATTCTGGCAACTAGCGTCTGAGCTGTTTCTTAGTACTGCGTTTTGAACTTTTGTGGTAATACTACCATAGAAACTGTCATCCCCTACACATATTTCTTTATAAGTAAATATATTTTTCATAGATTCAGCTTCAAAATTGTTTTAATTTAACAAAACATTTACTTAAAATTTTTCGTCTCCTGTTTGACCCTCTCAGGGAACTGAGATTCCCAGGAAACACTGACACTTGTAATTTTTTTTTTATTTCTAACCGAGAAACAAAATACAAATTCTCAGAGATGTAGTTTCGAAATTTCTTTCGTAATGAAATAGTTCGATAAAAGCTCTCATTCCCTACTCTATCCCTTAGAGGTTGACTTCCCAGAAACAATGAAACATGTAATTTTTATGTTGAGAAGTCAAACAACAGTTCTCTTACATGTAGTTTTAAAATTGCTTTATTAGTACTTAAATAATCATTTATTTTCGACAAAGGTTCACCCACTATTTTGTCCCATGGTTACTGAACTTTCAAAGATGTTGAAGCACATATTGTTTTATTTCTGACCGACTAACGAAATACCAATTTTCTGAGTTTTAGTTGCCAAATTGCTTTAATAGCGATATATTTTCATAAAACCCTTTATTCCCTATTTCACGACTCAGGTGGTTAATTTTGAAAAATACCTTCTTAAACGATACCTACCTAACATCAACACTATTTCCAAATTTAAAGTTTCTGTTCTTAGCCGTTTGGACTGTGCGATCTAATATCCCACAGATGTTCGGACTCACATGCGGTTCCTCTTCGACGAAATGTCTTGGCTCAAACTCGTCTAGGAGTTGAACCCCACGTGTCGCATTACACTCCATAAATTATTAGTATACATGTGTGACCCTTTGGTTAAATTGCCTGGCTGATGGCAAGTTTGCGAAATACAAAGTTAACATAACATATTATAACAGTAATAATAATAGGTGGAACTAAATTAACGACCCATAAATGATGTAGGCCAAACAGATGCGATTTGGTTAGAATAATGTTTATTCATAAAGCAAACTAATAGCGAAAGTGGTCGTATTTAGAGTTACTGTTTCACTCGAGCGCATATCCATTTGGCACAGTTCGATCATTCACGATGTTATCGCGAAATACAAGTTATCTACACGAAAAGTTAGAGTTCACACCAGGAGCGCGGCTGCTCACCGCTCAGAGACTAAGTACCGCGATACCACACAACGTGAAAGTTTCTAAGATGTTTCACTTCCTAGCTACCTAAAGACCGACTGACCGCTTTCGCGTCTCAACCCGAACTGTACCCTTTGGTGTCTCCAGCCGAACTGTCCACTTTCGCGTCTGCTCTCGCACACTCCCCGCCCATCCTCGGATACGTTTCCCGCGCGCCCAGTATCTTCGCTCAACTGACTAGGGCAGTTCCCTTTCCTGAGGACGTCCATCTGATTGGCTACAGCTTATTCTACACTATTTTACATTTTCACATATTTAAACAATAAAGCTTAACCACTTTCAGGTTCCAAATAAAGTAACAATAATATCCATTGTTAAATTATCTAACATAAAACCAATACATTTTCCTTCTTAACTTTGAATGTCACGGCCAGTAGCCTTGCACCAATGCGCTTTCTGATAAATAAATAAAGAACAAAAGTAACTATTATGCACTGAACCGTAAAACAAATATTCTATTACCAAATAAATCAATAAGGTGCCATATTGTCATCGTTCAATGTGTTTTGTGTGGACGAAATGATGATCTGATGCTTAATTGAAAATACTGATAATTTAAATTTACTACACCTTTTAAACAAATAAAGTTACGGAGTTCATTTCAATGATGCGATTCTATGTGAAATGTCGATCGATAAGATGGACCAAAGCGTTCAGATTTTAGCATTCAGGTCTTTGATACAAAACTTGTCAATTTCACTTTAACAGTAAATCCTAAACTATTACATATATGATCATTATTCAAGTGTTATTGGCATCACTATGAAAATTTGTGAAGCATGGTAGATTAAAATAAACGTGGCTTAATTCCTTGCACTACTACAGAATTGTTGTAGTCCACGTCTTCAGTCCTGAGACTGGTTTGATGCAGCTCTCCATGCTACTCTATCCTGTGCAGCCTTCTTCATCTCCCAGTACCTACTGCAGCCTACATCCTTCTGAATCTGCTTAGTGTATTCATCTCTTGGTCTCCCTCTACGATTTTTACCCTCCACGCTGCCCTCCAGTACTAAATTGGTGATCCCTTGAGGCCTCAGAACATGTCCTACCAACCGATCCCTTCTTATGGTCAATTTTGTGCCACAAACTCCTCTTCTCCCCAATTCTATTCAATACATCCTCATTAGTTATATGATCTACCCATCTAATCTTCAGCATTCTTCTGTAGCACCACATTTTGAAAGTTTCTATTGTCTTCTCGTCTAAACTATTTATCGTCCATGTTTCGCTTCCATACATGGCTACACTCCATACAAATACTTTCAGAAACGACTTCCTGGCACTGAAATCTATACTCGATGTTAACAAATTTCTCTTCTTGAGAAACGCTTTCCTTTCCATTGCCACTCTACGTTTTATATCCTCTCTGCTTCGACCATCATAAGTTATTTTGCTCCCCAAACAGCAAAACTCCTTTACTACTATAAGTATCACATTTCCTAATCTAATTCCATCAGCATCACCCGACTTAATTCGACTACATTCCATTATCCTTGTTTTGCTTTTGTTGATGTTCATCTTATACCCACCTTTCAAGATACTGTCCATTCCGTTCAACTGCTCTTCCAAGTCCTTTGCTGTCTCTGACAGAATTACAATGTCATCGGAAAACCTCAAAGTTTTTATTTCTTCTGCATGGATTTTAATAACTACTCCGAGGCAACAACCCTGTCTCACTCCCTTCCCAATCACTGCTTGCCTTTCATGTCCCTCGACTCTTATAACTGTCATTTGCTTTCTGTACAAATTGTAAATAGTCTTTCGCTCTCTGTATTTTACCCCTGCCACCTTCAGAATTTTAAAGAAAGTATTCCAGTCAACATTGTCAAAAGCGTTCTCTAGGTCTACAAATGCTAGAAACGTAGGTTTGCCTTTTCTTAATCTATTTTCTAAGATAAGTCGTAGGGTCAGTATTGCCTCACGTGTTCCAACATTTCTACGGAATCCAAACTGATCTTCCTCGAGGTCAGCTTATATCAGTTTTTCCATTCGTCTGTAAAGAATTCGCATTAGTATTTTCAGCGGTGACTTATTAAACTGATAGTTCGGTAATTTTTACATCTGTCAACACCTGCTTTCTTTGGGACTGGAATTATTTTATTCTTTTTGAAGTCTGAGGGAATGTCGCCTGTGTCATACATCTTGCTGACCAGATGGTAGAGTTTTGTCAGTACTGGCCCTCCCAAGGCTGTCAGTAGTTCTAATGGAATGTTGTCTACTCCCGGAGCCTTGTTTCGACTTAGGACTTTCAGTGCTCTCTCAAACTCTTCACACAGTATCATACATCCCATTTCACCTTCATCTACCTCCTCTTCCATTTCCATAATATTGTCCTCAAGAACATCGCCCCTGTATAGATCCTCTATATACTCCTTCCACATGTCTCCTTTCCCTTCTTTGCTTAGAACTGCCTTTCCATCTGAGCTCTTGATATTCATGCAAGTGGTTCTCTTTTCTTCGAAGGTCTCTCTAATTTTCCTGTAGGTTGTATCTATCTTACCCCTCCTGATATTTGTCCTCTAGCCATCCCTGCTTAGCCATTTTGCACTTCCTGTCGATCTCATTTTTGAGACGTTTGTATTCCTTTTTCCCTGCTTCACTTACTGCATTTTTGTATTTTCTCCTTTCATCAATTAAATTCAGTATCTCTTCTGTTACCCAAGGATTTCAATTAGCCCTCGTCTTTTTACCTACTTGATCCTCTGCTGCCTTCACTGTTTCATTCCTCAAAGCTACCCATTCTTCTTCTACTGTATTTCTTTCCTCTATTCCTGTCAATTGTTCCCTTATGCTCTCCCTGAAACTCTGTACAACCTCTGGTTCTTTCAGTTTATCCAGGTCCCATCTCCTTAAATTCCCACCTTTTTGCAGTATCTTCAGTTTTAATCTACAGTTGATAACCAATAGATTGTGGTCAGAGTCCACACCTACCCCTGGAAATGTCTTACACTTTTAAAATCTGGTTCCTAAATCTCTGTCATACCATTATATAATCTATCTGAAACCTTCTAGTATCTCGAGGGTTCTTCCATGTATACAACTTTCTTTCATGATTCTTGAACCAAGTGTTAGCTATGATTAAGTTATACTCTGTGCAAAATTCTACCAGACGGCTTCCTCTTGCATTTCTTAGCCCCAATCCATATTCACCTAATACGTTTCTTTCTCTTCCTTTTCTTCTGTCGAATTCCAGTCACCCATGACTATTAAATTTTCGTCACCTTCACTATTTCAATAATTTCTTTTATGTCATCATAATTTCATACCACGGAATTAAATAGTTTTAACAAATGTTTCCCGATACGGCCGATCTTAGATGTGCCATATTTAACACTGCTACGTCTCCTTGACCACAAAAGCCTTCTACGGGGTTTCCCTATGACGTAGGTTCTCTTCTGTATCAGTCCCACACTACAGCGCTTAGGCCTCAATAGACAATAGACGCCAGTGAGTTTCCCCATCTCGTGGTGAATCTGCGCCCTTTGTGGCATCCTGTCCTGGACGACAGGGTTCGTTTCAGAGTTCCTGAATGCTGACTCTTTCGGCCATATACTTAAATAAGAGTGAAGTGCTCGTTAACTCACAACTGGGCGACTATGCGTCAGTCAGTCAGGACATTGCCTTTAATATATAGCGACTGTTTCATTGTCTTTCTTAACTATACTGAATGATATCTGAAGCTGTATTGTTAGCTGGCTGTTCAACGTTTTCGTGTATAGGGCGTTTGACGTTTGTTATTCTGCTGATTGGATGCTTTAATGTCGCAGCTATCGTCTAGTCAGCGCCTGGCGTAGTTTCAAGAGAGTAACAGCCGCACTTAGTACAGCGTCAGTAATTGTTTCACTGCGTACACACAGGGCGATATCGCATTGATGTAGTTGACTGGAAGACAAACGCTATGGACATAGGAAGAAGAAAGCAAGCGATGTTTATTTGGTTTATGAATACACTAAGGTAAGAAACAGGTGGCTTTGGAACCACCCTCTTAGGGAACTGAATTTCCAGGAAACATTGACACATGTATTTTTTTTTATTTTTTTATTTTTTACTTTTGCTATGAAAGCAATTTTTCAACCAGAACTAGTTCGCGGCTACTGAGAGGAGCGGCTGTAGCCTGTTCGTCGATTCAAATGGTGTTTGGAAGGCCCAATTTGCAAATGTTTAATAGGCCAGGTTTTGTACCTCTGTCTTTGGAACCAATGAAAATAATAATCTTTTTACAGGTTACTTACGTTGACTGAAGAATAATTATGAAATCTCTTGCAAAGGAACGAAAGATATCGGTTTATTAGAAATACACAATTTTTACATGAAATATTTGTGCATCCAAAAACCTAACTTCAAGCCCTTCAGATAACTGCCATGATCGTGCATCTGTAGGTGTAGTATCTTATAATAAAGCAGCTCATAAAGTTTCATGTAGCGATGACGCTTCTCAAATACAGGAACATTAACTGTAGGGAACATCATTCTCAGAAAATCAAGTTTGAAGATGAAAATATTAATACTGTGTGTTTTAAATGAAAGCTCAGAAGCACGGAGCAACATAGTCAAGAACGTCTTCCTTGTCTCCCTCATTCTGCAACAGCATCTTCCTTGGGCCTGATGTTTAATGTTGAGTTCGGCTGCACGCTGTGATCTGGTAAATCTAAATTTAAAAATTTCTCTCTCTTTACAGTATGCCAGCCAGTGCTTTTAGCTGACGTATAATGGCACTATTATTCGGCTCTTGTTTGATGATAACAAAGCTTTACTGACTCTCCATTTCAGGACATTTAACCCCACAAATATTTACTTGGGAATTCGTGATCAAGTCGTATTCTCGAATGACTATCGGGATTCTGAGTGCACACATTTAGACCCATTCGGATAGGGCTGAGGTGAGCTAGTTGCCTTGATGGTTTCCATAATAGCTACTTGTGTGTTAAACACGCTCCTGAAACTTCATCTTTCGGAATTTGCACCGTGACTCAAGACCGGGTGGGCAACGTCAGTGTATTGGTTTATTGTCACTTCAGAGTTAAAATATGTGGTTCATGCTGCTTTCTTCATATTTTATGCATCATTCTGTTGTTGCTAATGGCCATTCAATAATACAGCTCACATTCATTTATTGCGTTAGCAGCTAATCGACGCCTCAGTGTCCTGCCGTCTGACGCATTGGTGGTATGCAGAGCTTCTTCAGTTGTATGAAAGCGGCAGACATGTTGAAAACAACAGAGTAGCAAACAGAGAGCTCTGCTTCTCCTCTACAGAAAGGTGGAAACCACACGCTTCCTCGTGCAGTTGGGGCAGGGGAGTGCAATATCCGTATACAAATAGACATATGTCCCTAATTGAGAGGGGAGATGGTTTTGTTCAGTTTTCCAATATACCAAATTATTCCCCACTCTTTTGTTTAGGTATCCCCCTTTTTCAATGCAGCGGTCTTACTACTCCTCACTAGGACGGCCTGTATGGTCACATGGTACCACTCTACTGATCGATGAAGGACCTAACGTCTTGCAGCATCTGGAACTTTCCCATCATCCACGGACTATTTCCGACGAAGTGCATCCTTCACTGGGCCAGACAAGTGGAAGTCGGATTGTTGAATATCTGGATGTATGGTGGATGAGGTGGAACAGTCCAGTGACGTTTTCTGAGCTCCTGTCGGCTGTGTAGACTTATACACTACTGGCCATTAAAATTGCCGCACCAAGAAGAAATGCGTATCATTAACGGGTATTCATTGGACAAATATATTATACTACAACTGACATCTGATTACATATTCTCGCAATTTGGCTGCATAGATCCTGATAAATCAGTACCCAGAACAACCAGCTCTAGCCGTAATAATGCCCTTGATACGCCTGGGCATTGAGTCAAACAGAGCTTGGATGGCGTGTACAGATACAGCTGCCCATGCAGCTTCAACACGATACCAAAGTTCATCAAGAGTAGTGACTGGCGTATTGTGACGAGCCAGTTGCTCGGCCACCATTGACCAGACGTTTTCAATTGGTGAGATATCTGGAGAATGTGCTGGCCAGGGCAGCAGTCGAACATTCTCTGTATCCAGAGAGGCCCGTACAGGAGCTTCAACATGCGGTCGTCCATTATCCTGCTGAAATGTAGGGTTTCGCAGGGGTCGAATGAAGGGTATAGCCACGGGTAGTAACACATCTGAAATGTAACGTCCACTGTTGAAAGTGCCGTCAATGCGAAGAACAGGTGACCGAGACTTGTAACCAATGGCAACCCATAACATCATGCCGGGTGATTAAGCGCTTCAAATGTGCGTTCCCTGTCATGTCGCCAAACGTGGATGTGACGATCACGATGGTGTAAACAGAACCTGGATTCATCCGAAAAAATGACGTTTTGCCATTCGTGCACCCAGGTTAGTCGTTGAGTACACCATCGCAGGTGCTCCTGTGTGTGATGCAACGTCAAGGGTAACCGCAGCCATGGTCTCAGAGCTGATAGTCCATACTGCTGCAAACGTCGTCGAACTGTTCGTGCAGATGGTTGTTGTCTTGCGAACGTCCCCATCTGTTTGCTCAGGGATCGAGACGTGGCTGCACAATCCGTTACGGCCATGCGGATAAGATGCCTGTCACCTCGACTGCTAGTGATACGAGGCCGTTGGGATCCTGCACCTCGTTCCGTATTACACTCCTGAACCCACCGATTCCATATTCTGCTAACAGTCATTGGATCTCGACCAACGCGAACAGCAATGTCGCGATACGATAAACCGCAATCGCGATAGTCTACAATCCGACAAGTGGAAGTCAGATTGTTGGATATCTGGATGTATGGTGGATGAGGTGGAACAGTCCAGTGACGTTTTCTGAGCTCCTGTCGGCTGTGTAGACTTATACACTACTGGCCATTAAAATTGCCGCACCAAGAAGAAATGCGTATCATAAACGGGTATTCATTGGACAAATATACACTCCTGGAAATTGAAATAAGAACACCGTGAATTCATTGTCCCAGGAAGGGGAAACTTTATTGACACATTCCTGGGGTCAGATACATCACATGATCACACTGACAGAACCACAGGCACATAGACACAGGCAACAGAGCATGCACAATGTCGGCACTAGTACAGTGTATATCCACCTTTCGCAGCAATGCAGGCTGCTATTCTCCCATGGAGACGATCGTAGAGATGCTGGATGTAGTCCTGTGGAACGGCTTGCCATGCCATTTCCACCTGGCGCCTCAGTTGGACCAGCGTTCGTGCTGGACGTGCAGACCGCGTGAGACGACGCTTCATCCAGTCCCAAACATGCTCAATGGGGGACAGATCCGGAGATCTTGCTGGCCAGGGTAGTTGACTTACACCTTCTAGAGCACGTTGGGTGGCACGGGATACATGCGGACGTGCATTGTCCTGTTGGAACAGCAAGTTCCCTTGCCGGTCTAGGAATGGTAGAACGATGGGTTCGATGACGGTTTGGATGTACCGTGCACTATTCAGTGTCCCCTCGACGATCACCAGTGGTGTACGGCCAGTGTAGGAGATCGCTCCCCACACCATGATGCCGGGTGTTGGCCCTGTGTGCCTCGGTCGTATGCAGTCCTGATTGTGGCGCTCACCTGCACGGCGCCAAACACGCATACGACCATCATTGGCACCAAGGCAGAAGCGACTCTCATCGCTGAAGACGACACGTCTCCATTCGTCCCTCCATTCACGCCTGTCGCGACACCACTGGAGGCGGGCTGCACGATGTTGGGGCGTGAGCGGAAGACGGCCTAACGGTGTGCGGGACCGTAGCCCAGCTTCATGGAGACGGTTGCGAATGGTCCTCGCCGATACCCCAGGAGCAACAGTGTCCCTAATTTGCTGGGAAGTGGCGGTGCGGTCCCCTACGGCACTGCGTAGGATCCTACGGTCTTGCCGTGCATCCGTGCGTCGCTGCGGTCCGGTCCCAGGTCGACGGGCACGTGCACCTTCCGCCGACCACTGGCGACAACATCGATGTACTGTGGAGACCTCACGCCCCACGTGTTGAGCAATTCGGCGGTACGTCCACCCGGCCTCCCGCATGCCCACTATACGCCCTCGCTCAAAGTCCGTCAACTGCACATACGGTTCACGTCCACGCTGTCGCGGCATGCTACCAGTGTTAAAGACTGCGATGGAGCTCCGTATGCCACGGCAAACTGGCTGACACTGACGGCGGCGGTGCACAAATGCTGCGCAGCTAGCGCCATTCGACGGCCAACACCGCGGTTCCTGGTGTGTCCGCTGTGCCGTGCGTGTGATCATTGCTTGTACAGCCCTCTCGCAGTGTCCGGAGCAAGTATGGTGGGTCTGACACACCGGTGTCAATGTGTTCTTTTTTCCATTTCCAGGAGTGTATTCTACTAGAACTGACATCTGATTACATATTCACGACATTTGGCTGCATAGATCCTGATAAATCAGTACCCAGAACAACCAACTCTAGCCGTAATAATGCCCTTGATACGACTGGGCATTGAGTCAAACAGAGCTTGGATGGCGTGTACAGATACAGCTGCCCATGCAGCTTCAACACGATACCAAAGTTCATCAAGAGTAGTGACTGGCGTATTGTGACGAGCCAGTTGCTCGGCCACCATTGACCAGACGTTTTCAATTGGTGAGATATCTGGAGAATGTGCTGGCCAGGGCAGCAGTCGAACAATCTCTGTATCCAGAAAGGCCCGTACAGGAGCTGCAACATGCGGTCGTCCATTATCCTGCTGAAATATAGGGTATCGCTGGGGTCGAATTAAGGGTATAGCCACGGGTAGTAACACATCTGAAATGTAACGTCCACTCTTGGAAGTGCCGCCAATGCGAAGAACAGGTGACCGAGACATGTAACCAATGGCAGCCCATACCATCAGGCCGGGTGATACGCCAGTATGGCGATGACGATTACGCGCTTCAAATGTGCGTTCCCTGTGATGTCGCCAAACGTGGATGTGACGATCACGATGGTGTAAACAGAACCTGGATTCATCCGAAAAAATGACGTTTTGCCATTCGTGCACCCAGGTTCGTCTTTGAGTACACCATCGCAGGCGCTCCTGTGTGTGATGCAGCGTCAAGGGTAACCGCAGCCATGGTCTCAGAGCTGATAGTCCATACTGCTGCAAACGTCGTCGAACTGTTCCTGCAGATGGTTGTTGTCTTGCGAACGTCCCCATCGGTTTGCTCAGGGATCGAGACGTGGCTGCACAATACGTTACGGCCATGCGGATAAGATGCCTGTCACCTCGACTGCTAGTGATACGAGGCCGTTGGGATCCAGCACCTCGTTCCGTATTACCCTCCTGAACCTACCGATTCCATGTTCTGCTAACAGTCATTGGATCTCGACCAACGCGAACAGCAATGTCGCGATACGATAAACCGCAATCGCGATAGTCTACAATCTGACATTTATCAAAGTCGGAAACGTGATGGTACGCATTTCTCCTCCTTACACGAGGCATCACAACAAAGTTTCACTAGGCAACACCGGTCAACTGCTGTTTGTGGATGGGAAATTGGTTGGAAACTTTCCTCATGTCAGCACGTTGTAGGTGTCGCCACCGGCGCCAACCTTGTATGAATGCTCTGAAAAGCTAATTATTTGCATATCACAGCATCGTCGTCCTGTCGGTTAAATTTCGTGGTATAGCAATTTTAATGGCCAGTAGTCTATGAGGCCTTGTGTTGTCGTGGAGAAGACGAATTGACGCTGCCTTTCTGTGGCTACGAACACGCTGACGTTTCTTCAATTTCCTTGGGCAGCACAATACACTTCAGATTTCATCACAGAACCATGAGGGAGAACATCAAACAGAATACCCCTTTTAGAGTCCCAAAAACCGTCGCGATGATTTTACCGACAGAAGGACTTTTTCCTCAGAGCGCAAGCGTGTTGCGCCACTCCATGAATTGCTGCTTTGGTTTCCATTCGAACTGATACACTCATGTTTCATCGCCTGTGAAGGATTTTCGACAAGAAATGGTCAAGGTCAGCCTCGTAACGCGCAAACAATTCCGCGCAGATGTCCTTCGTTGCTCTTTATGGTCTTGTGTTAGTCGGCGACGGACCCGGCTGCCACACACCTTTCAGTTCTCAAATTAGTGGACGAGTGTATCATCAGTACCAAAAGAGATGTCCATTTAAGAAACAAGGTGTTTGACTGTGATCCGTCGATCACTCCGAATGAGAGTGTTCGCACGTTCCACCACTACAGGAGCCACAGGCGTATGCGGCCGGCCGGCAGGTGAGAGAACGGACAGGTTTGTCCGACCTAGTTGCGACGATGACAGACATCTCGTCCAACGACTCGCCGCGCTTTTGTTCTATACCAGCTCTCTGTAGACATTCTGTAAGTGCCTTTGAACATCTGAGACGCTTAGGGTGTCCGCCAAACGAAGCTCACCGACAGCTTTCTCCTAGGAACGTATCTCCGCTACAGAAGCCTTGTTGAACTCTACGTATAGTGCCACCACCTATCCTGACTTCATGAAACTATTGGGACTGAAGCGGGAATATTCCACGAAGTCACTCAACAAATTCCGCATTTTTCAACTTTTTCGAAAAACTGTGTTGCTTTACTCATTGACGCCACTAGTGGGTGTCTTCACTGATACTCACGGTTAAGAATATATCTTCACCTATTCAATAAACAGTTCCACAGCAGGACCGCCTGCATGCCTGGCAGACTGACGACAACTTTTGCTAGTGTCGTGAACACGTCTACACCGTCCGGTTCTTCCACGACGGTTGCTGCTTCGCAGCGATGGGCGAGATGGCTTCGACGCAGCTCTTGCTCACTAGCGCAATTCGGTCGGTGCCTCCTCACAGTGGTTTCGCAGCTTAACTGCCGTAGTGTGCGTGCCTCCGTTGTTACACGTATGCTGCTAAATCAAGCGAGGAAATGATACTGCGAGCTCACGTTAGTAAATAGCTCGTGTGCATTGAACGTAAGGCGATCTGCGAGCTGTGTGGTTGTGAAGAAAGGTACTGCAATAATAGCAAGCGACTCTACTCCACAGGGCACGATTTACGCTCCACGATGTGACGGGTCAAACCCCCGTTACTAGATGAATAGGTCTAGAATGTAGGGTTTGCTTTGTGGAGAGCGAGCACGAGACATGATGCGCCATTCGCGGAGGCGCTTGGCGCGCCCGCTCGAGATTTGCAACGTGTCGACGGGATGGCTCTGCCGCCGGGCGGCCACGTGTCCCGCAGCTTGGGGCATTGTTTGGTTTTTCGCGCATTACGCGAAAACTATATAACTTACGGTGAAGAGCGATTCGGCAGTGGGTTGTGGCCAGCAAGATGCACCTTTGAAAGATCGATCTTTATTTTAAGTCACGAGACGCAAACATTATAGTAACTTGAAAATTGCTTAATATTACGAATACTGAAAAAATTAACAAAAATAGTAAATAACAACTTACAGAGATACGCGAGCGCTCATTAAAATGTCTCGTCATAGCGGATTGAGTGCCGTAGTCATATGTTAAGATTCATAAATTATTAAGCTCTTAAAGAGCAGTAAACAAAGTTTGATGAGAAATTGTTTATAAAATTCTATAGAAAATTCATAATGTAAAGAACGGTACTATGTAGTATTTTCGGTGGCATCACATGTATTTTAAACAAGTTAAGTTATACTATACACTCAACTTGCAATAGTTTTCATTGTATGCAAATTATTATTTACATTTATCGCCCATAATTAATTAATTATTATAGGTATGAAGATTTGAGCAGAGCGATGTGTAGATCGCTATAGATTACGTCTAAAAACAGTACTATATGCAGTTCTATGTTAAAACCTTTGGCCGAGCGGTTCTAGGCGCTACAGTCTGGAACCGAGCGACCGCTACGGTCGCAGGTTCGAATCCTGCCTCGGGCATGGATGTGTGTGATGTCCTTAGGTTAGTTAGGTTTAAGTAGTTCTAAGTTCTAGGGGACTGATGATCTCAGCAGTTAAGTCCCATAGTGCTCAGAACCATTTGAACCATTTTTTTTTGGTTAAAACCTTGCAGCACAGATGTAAACAAACAAATGTGCGCTAAGTGGCGAAATTTTGCAAAAATTAAAACATGGTTTACTGGCGACGGAATAATGCCAGAAATTAATGTAACATAGTAAATAAGACGTACTTTTTATCACGGTTCCGATGGTGTATTTATTTCTGTTGAGGGATTTATGTGTCAAAATTTGTAACCTTAACTGGTGAGATTGGTACTTGGATAACCAAGGGGGGGTAGTCATCCAAGCCTATATAAGCGAGCGGCCATCTTGTCCAGGGGTCAGTCGTTGGCGGAGTTGGGCAGTGGGTAGCGAGCGAGCCCCACTTGTGAGGGGGCACATGTGGTCGTTGCAGTAAGAATTTTTCCCGCCAATTGATTTCGACAGAGCGTATTAATAGTGCAAGTGTGCAAGCATTTATTTGGTGAACTGGAAATGCTACGATGATTTGTGTGAGTACGAATTACGAGGTACACATCGGCGTAAGTGAACATGTGGCGATCTGTGATTTCGCGCCAAAACTGTTAGAACAAAGAGGACAGTGGGTCTTGGGACCTGTTCGAATTTAGTCAGTAATTTTCGATTATAGCAGCCTGCATTACTGCTATTGGGGGCTCGGAGTTAAATTATTATTGAAGCAAACTGTAAACCGTCTCATCAGTGCTAATTTCATTGTGTGAAAGAAATGGACGACGCCAATAAATAGTGATTGAAATGTGTCGTGAAAAATGATTTTGCTATAATAGTGGCCTAAGTTTTGTTCCCTAGCATAAACTGTACCCACGTCTGTGTGAATAGTAAGTAAAAAACTATAACTAATGCGCGGGTGTAGAACAGTGTACTAATGCACAAAGTGTGGAAATCATCCCCTGAGACTTATGTGAAAGCAAAAATTTGCACCAACATTTTTTAATGAACATTTGTATATGCACATTCGTGTGAGCTCTTCAACCGTACTTATTTTCCACCCCGTCGCAGTCGCAACGGGAAGAAGACTCCAATGGTGGAACAACGAGCAGATAATAATATAATCCGTAATTTTGGACACGGAAGCAAACTTAACTATGAACAGAGTGTAGGCGGTATCCGTCGTTACTGATACCCTCTTCTAGTCAGTAGGATGATGTCCTAGACATACTGAAAGAACAAATGGTTCAAATGGCTCTGAGCACTATGGGACTCAACATCTTAGGTCATAAGTCCCCTAGAACTTAGAACTACTTAAACCTAACTAACCTAAGGACATCACACACACCCATGCCCGAGGCAGGATTCGAACCTGCGACCGCAGCAGTCCCGCGGTTCCGGACTGCAGCGCCAGAACCGCTAGACCACCGCGGCCGGCCTGAAAGAACACCTGAGTGAAATGTGTATCTATTTGTATAAGTGAGGCACGCATACAAAGATCACTCTGTTCGCCTAACAGAGATAATGATTCATACAAAAAACGCTTGAAGCGAAGGGTAACATAATACTACACTTGTATGCGTATTGCGGGGACGAGGATAACAGCTAAGATTATTAATAACTTAAATAGAGCGCATTTCAGTTACATCGGTGTTTTGGCTGCTAAACAGCAGATTTAGGTGTCGTTAATAAATTAATACAACTATTTTAATATGACCAGAAAATACAGAGTAATATTTTATTAAATCTTGGAGTCTTCTGTCGTTTCTACCATGGACTAAATGGCTCGCTTAGTTGAGTCTAAAATCGCAAACAACTGAGAAACGCATTCCCAAGATAAGACATATTCCTTGGTGCTGTTGCACGGATTTGACTACATGCAACTCGCAATTTTCGCTAGTCTTGGAGACGTTGATTTACAGTAAGTGCTTGCTAATACATTTCCTATGTTGAAACAATAATATTTACCAAGTATTCTTTGGGGTAGATTGAGAATTACAAGTAATGAAATGGGTTTGTGACAATTTGGCAAGGATGAAAGTCAGATAAATTCATAATGTGAAATTTTCGTAAGGCCAGTATGGGCAGACCTCGCTGCAAATGACTGCCAATTTGGACAGCGTGGAACTACTAAATAACTTCCTTTAAGCCTTGAAGACAGTTCTGAAGTATCCTCCACGAGATTTCAATCTCTGACAAAAATTTAGCTCAACGTGTGTGAAAAGTTGCGATTTGTCTTGCACACCTCCCAAACAGAATTTTCAGAAGTCTCATCTGATTTACAACTTGATTCGGAACTTAGTATCTGAAGGTACTTAGGTGGGATATGTCAGAAACACCAGAACCATGTGGTACAGGTCTTCTGGCAGACTCCATGCCAAGATAAATCATTCCTTTTTTTAATAATCTCACACAGGAGTCTAGCAGTTTGCAAATGCGGAAGTAATAGTCTTGGATGTTGTGGTATCCTGCACTACTAAAGCTCTGCAGCAAGAAGCGATTCTCTCCATTACGCGTGGCATGAAACTCATCGTTGGCCGGACTTCAGGTGCGGCCGCTGCTAGCATCGCTGGGCGACTTCTCGCGCGCGCTTCAACCCACGGCGATTGGCCTCCCAGAATATACAGCAACCTCAGCTGCCGGCTCCATTAACCATGCATCCAAACTTGACGCCGCTACTGACGTTAACAATCCAGTTCTCATCGTGCTGTGTTCTACCGCTGCCGTGGACTGTTTCATCTCTAGGACTGGTGTACCGACTGCTCGAGGTTGATGTGGCTGCGCTGTGGACTTTGAATCCGGCTGCTGTACTGGAACTTGGACTTAAACGTTCACTAGGCTTAGTATGTCAACTGACTTACGATTTCCGCCAGAATTTCTCATTTCACTTGCACTTCCTGGATATTGGTATAATCACCATAAATTTAGAATGAAATTTTCACCCTACAGAGGAGTGTGCGCTGATATGAAACTTCCTGGCAGATTAAAACTGTGTGCCAGACCGAGACTCGAACTCGCGACCTTTCCCTTTCGTGGGCAAGTGCTCTACCAACTGAGCTGTGAGGAGGGGGCGTGAGTCAAGCTTAGGTAGCTCAGTTGGTAGAGCACTTGCCCGCGAATGGCAAAGATCCCGAGTTTGAGTCTCGGTCCGGCACACAGTTTTAATCTGCCAGGAAATTTCACACCATCAATTTAAATAATTTTCATAAAGTATTCATCCGCAAATATAACGCTTGGAGACAGAATTATTTATTTATTTTGTTATTACCGGTTATAACAGAAGTGGTTCTTCGTTGAAGGCTCCACCATGGGAACTTAAAAATCAAGGGACTTTAATTTGGCATTTGACCATTTTCGTATTTCCCCAACCCAAACACTACACAGTCTATCAGGGGCCAATTATTTATCTTGATACCCCAGTTTCATTTCAGAATAATCATAATACACATTTGTGACATATAAGATTATGTTCCGCCTTTGTGCGACGATCATACAACGTCCACAATTATAATAAAACACATCTGCTTTGTTCAGTTTCTACTTTGCATAGTTACAGCTCAACAAATAAGCCGAAACAATATAATCCACTGAAATATTTCTCCAGATACTCTTGCTCAGCACTGGTTGAGTCACTTGTACCTGATTCCCGACACGAAAGCAATGAAGAGTGGTAACATCTGCCTATATAACACTTTTACCTGTACAGGCGCAGTAATGCAAAATTTACTTCGAATTGACTGTTTACTTTTAAATGAATATTTGTACTTCTGTTTCACTGGAAGTATAGCGTATTAATGATATTTTCGTTACAGGTACTAAAATTATAATAAATGTATTGTGATAAGACAAAAACATTGATATTGTTGAATCAGGTTTGTAGACCTAGAAAAAGCATTCGAAACTGTAAAATGATGCAATGTGTTCGAAAGTCTCAGATATATTCGAGTAGATTATAGAGCAAGAGGGATAATATACAATATGTACAAAAACCATAAAGGAACAGTAGGAATGGAGACAAAAATTGAAGTGCTCAGATTAAGAAGAGTGTAAAGTTAGAAATGTAGTCTTAAGTTACCACTTGTTGAGTATAGACACAGAATAAGCGACTGAACTGAAAGGTTGTGGGACTACATTTTAGTACGATATTGCTGATGGCATAGCTGTCCTCAATGAAAATGAAGGTAGGTTACGGCTTGTGTTAAATGGAATGAGCAGCCTAATGAGTACAGAATATGGATTGAGAGTAAACCGAAGAAAGACGAAACTAACGAGGAATAACAGCAATAGAGCTACCATAAAAATTGGGGACCACGAAATAAGCGAAGTTAAGGACTTCTGCAGGCTTGGAAGCCAAATAACACGTGGTGGACAAAGCGAGGAGGACTCCATGCACTGACCAAGATCTTGCTGACCATGAGAAGAGTGCTAGCATCAATCATCGGCTTTAAAGTATGGTAGCGAGACATGGACAGTAGGAAAACCGAAGCACAATAGACTCGAAAAGTATGAGATGGAGTGCTGTAAGAGGATACTGAAAATTAGTTTTACAGGTAAGAGAAGGAATGACGAGCGTCCCTGTAGAAATAGCGAAGAACAGAACACGGCGGACAGCATCGAACAAGTGAGAAGGCAGATAACTTACAAAGTATGCTATTTATATTCACAGAGTAACTGAAAAAGTGGACATTAAGTATGAAAGTTTTCTGCGGTACCGTCTCCCCGGCGGCAAAGAATTTAGTATAACAGGAAAACAAAAAGAATTAAAAAGCAATCCGTGATTGTTTCTCACCTGAAGCTTTCAAAATGTGCACCGGTGTTTGTCAGGTAAGACCTTTTGCTCTGTAGCACACCACTGAAACAATATTTTGCTACCACAGATCCTTTCCTCACCCCCAGGCAAAACACTTTTATCTCTGTTAAGCCCACTCCTCTGTTAGGATTTATTCCCGTCGGTATTACAGTATGCATGTATTTATCTGTACGTAGCTTGCCAATAAGCACTTCGTGTAAAGCTTTACGGAATGAAGCTGAGGAGTGGCACAACAGCTCAACGAAAAGTTGTTCACGCAACGAGGGAGAGCTCTACAGAATATACCTACAGTCATACACAAATGGAACTGAGATACAAGGTCCGTCCCTGTCATAATAATCTGCATTGCTTGATTGAGCTGTTTAAGAACTGATTTAGAATAACGGGTCTAAAATACATGTAAAGCACACAGTCATAGTATTGTACATTGTCTGGGGATAAACCATAGCAAGAAAACTCAAAGTGTTAGACAAGGCTGTGAAATGGCAACTGTGTAGGTCTGAACAGCTTGAAAAATCCGCCAACCATTTGTAAAACTAGAGTTTATTAGCTCTTGACGTATGTTCGTTCGTTCGTTCTAAAAATACACTAATGGCCATTAAAATTGCTACACCAAGAAGAAATGAAGATGATTAACGCGTATTCATTGGAGAGATATAATAGAACTGACATGTGATTATATTTTCACGCAATTTGGGTGCATGGATCCTGAGAAATCAGTACCCAGAACAACCACCTCTGGCTGTAATAACGGCCTTGATACGCATGGGCATTGAGTCAAACAGAGCTTGTATGGCGTGTACAGGTACAGCTGTCCATGCAGGTTCAACACGATACCAAAGTTCATCAAGAGTGGTGACTGGCGTATTGTGACGAGCCACTTGCTCGGCCACCATTGACCAGACGTTTTCAATTGGTGAGAGATCTGGAGAATGTGCTGGCCAGGGCAGCAGTCGAACATTTTCTGTATCCGGAAATGCCGGTACACGACCTGAAACATACGGTAGTGCATTATCCTGCTGAAATGTAGGGTTTCGCAGGGGTCGAATGAAGGGTAGAGCCACGGGTCGTACCACATCTGAAATGTAACGTCCACTGTTCAAAGTGCCGACACTGCGAACAAGAGGTGACCGAGACGTGTAACCAATGGCACCCCATACCATCACGCCGGGTGATACGCCAGTATGGCGATGACGGATACACGCTTCCAATGTGCGTTCACCGTAATGTCGCCAAACACGGATGCGACCACCATGATGCTGTAAACAGAACCTGGATTCATCGGAAAAAGTGACGTTTTGCCATTCGTGCACCATCGCAGGCGCTCCTGCCTGTGATGCAGCGTCAAGGGTAACCGCAACCATGGTCTCCGAACTGATAGTCCATGCTGCTGCATACGTCGTCTAAGTGTTCGTGCAGATGGTTGTTGTCTTGCAAACGTCCCCATCTGTTGACTCAGGGATCGAGACGTGGCTGCACGATCCGTTACAGCCATGCAGATAAGATGCCTGTCATGTCGACTGATTGTGATAGGAGGCCGTTGAGAGCCAACACGGCGTTCCGTATTACCCTCCTGAACCCACCCATTCCACATTCTGCTAACAGTCATTGTATCTCGACCAACGCGAGAAGCAATGTCACGATACCATAAACCGCAATCGCGGTAGGCTACAATCCAACCTGTATCAAAGTCGGAAACGTGATGGTACGCATTTCTCCTCGTTACACGAGGCATCACAACAACGTTTCTCCTAGCAACGCCGGTCAAATGCTGTTTGTGTATGAGAAATCGGTCTGAAACTTTCCTCATGTCAGCACGTTGTAGGTGTCGCCACCGCCGCCAACCTTGTTTGAATGCTCTGTAAAGCTCTGCATATCACAGCATCTTCTCCCTGTCGTTCAAATTTCGCGTCTGTAGCACGTCATCTCCGTGGTGTAGCAATTTTAATGGACAGTAGTGTATCTTCTTCAGAAGGAATGGACATTGTTAAATAACATGATAGCACATTAGAGTAGATGCAACTGAGCTCCCTTGTCATGCATAAAATTGACGAAACGAGAATTATCCCAAGCCATGGCATTAGATAGCAGCCAGATTACATATATCGTACTACAGAAAGAATGCTACTAGTAAATACCCGTTGGCAGAGGCCCTTGTTAACATAAAATTGTAACAGAACTCACAGGACCTATGTCTGCAATTGGCCTTAGCTCCTGGCATTGTGTACACGTAACTGTAATTGGTTCCATGCCCTCTTTTGCATGTCGCCTATGATATTCACCAATTTTATTAATGTTTTACGTCATTGCACTATGGTAACCGGCCGAATAAGGTTGTTCTAATGAGAGTATTTGTACTGAGAGCTCAAAATACTTTTCACTTGATTGCAATGCATGTTGGGAACTGTATGCGGTCTTTCTTTTAGTTTCCTCTGTTACTTCCCTGAGTGTCCTGTTGCGAGACGAGCACCAAAGGACGCAGCACACTGCGTTTCCGTTGGGGGCTGCACTTCCACGAAAACTGAGATGGTTTTACATCACAGGGTTTGAGCGCCTAGCGGGACGGCTGACCTCGGTCGAGTTTCATGCAGGGCGAAACGACATGCGAGTCGTCTGAGTGTCGCCGCAATTTATGTGTTTACCGTTCAGGCACGACTGGAATGAAGATTGGTGGCGTCGACTGATTGCATTGTCCTCATGATTCTGAGAATACTTGTGGTCCGTGCCCTGCTGGGAGCGAGTATCTGGCACCGGATGGCCAGTGGTCTAGGCACGTTGTTTTCATAGCCGGTCATAAAGCAAGTTCCGTGCCCCGAGATAAATAGCAGAGGCATGATTGGTCAACTTAAACTGAGGCCAGTTGACATCATAAAGCCCTGCTCGAAAGTGGAGGGAACGGTCACTAATGGCGCGAATGATGTTCTGAGATAGTGTGGGGGAATTTTGGAATCGGCACTGAATGCTGATTCGCGGTTTTTCGAAGATAGTGGGGAGTTGAGTAACGTTGGCTTCGCTTTTGCGTTGCGCGGGCACAGGGCATTGGGGATCTGATTTTCGTCGGAGTCGGACGGTCTTGCGACTTAGTAGCACTTTTTCGGCTGAACTTCGAATTCTCGGATATCCTTCGAGGCCAGGGGTTGAAACAGAGTTGCTGCACAGCAGAAGTCATCGCCTACATCATCAGAACGCTGCCTACCGACGACCTGCTGCGGGTTTCAGGATTTGTGAAGTATTTTGCGGCTACGGCATTGTAGGGCCTATCAATTTTATACTGAAGTCCTCAGCAGCACGCGCACTCGCTTTGCTACAAGTCCACCTTGCTTGTTTCTCCATGTGATCCCATTTGAGCTCTCACTACTCATCATGATACTGCAATACAGTCGGGGAAGTAATATTTGATTCATGAGGACCTCCAGTCATTATCCTCAATCTATTGCATCACAGAGAAGAGGAGTCCCTTGTTCTCGAGGGAACTCTTATTCTCATAACAGTTCCGTATGACCTACCCTTTAGTCTACAGTTTGTATTGACAATCAAGTACCTTTTTGTTCTGATTTATAATAAATCACATTCTATTGTTTAATCTGCATATTATTTAATAGAAACATGTAGAATCACATTTCCTGCCTTTCATTACGATAAAATTCCCTTTTTCTTTACTGAGTAGATAATGATTTTTATTAAATTATTGTGAGTGCGCACTCCTTATATTACTAATTAGCAGCGTCCACCATCAATTTCTTTTGTTACCGTTGTGCACATAATGAATTGGGTGGTAGGTAATGAGTGGGTCGAGTGCATGTCCAGTTCTCATGCAAAGTTCTCCAGAATTAAAGAGGTACAAACTCTTCTCCACCCCGGCACCTCGAAACTAATGCCACTATTTTATCCTGTAACAGGACCTTTGTCTACTGTTGGCCTTAGTCTATGGCATGACTTCTATTACAATTTTATGTTGATAAGAGGCTCTATCTGTGGGAATTTACTAGTGAGCATTCATTCTAAAGTACGACATATGTAATCTGAATGCTATCTAAAGCCATGGCTTAGGAATTTCTTGTTTCGTCAATTTTATATATGTCAGCAGCCGCTCAACTTCATGTGAGGTCCCATCATGTGACGTAACGAGGCCCACTCCTTCTGAACAAGTATCGAAACCTAGGTCAAGGACTAATAAATCACGGTTTGACTACATATTGGCTGATTTTTCAACCTCTTCAAGCAAATTCATTCCTGTCTTCCATAGAATATTTAGTTATTGACTTCAACGTACTTCATACACGACTTTGTCAGATGGTAGATTGTTATGACCAAGAGCCTCGGAATGAGTATCTTGGTAATGGTGAAGCTGGTCGGCTCTTCACGTGCAGCTGTTGTGAAAATCTGTGTAAAACTATAGAAGGACGCTGAAACCACGAGTAGGTGACACAGTGTTTGACGTCCACGCATCATCACAGAATGCGAATGTTGGTGGCCTGCTCTGTAAAATTGGATAGGAGCCCATCTGTGGAAAATCTGACGACAAACTGCAATGCTGGTTCCGGCTGAAGCGTTTCGGGGCATACTGTCCAGCGCGTGTTTTGAACACGGGGGCCAGTAGCAGCAGACTCCTACATGTCCTCGCGTTGATCGAACGACTTCGTCAATTATGATTGAGAGTGGCCACATAATCATCTAGTTGGACCGTCAATCAATGAAAACACGGCAGCTGGTCGGATGAACAATGTTTCTTGTTACTGCAGGTTTGTGGTCATGTCCAGCTACACCGCCATCAGGACGAAAGGCTGCTCGTAGCTTGCACTACACAGGCCGGTGAGAGCAATATTATTCTATGGAAAACATAGACCTTGGTTTCCCTTGGACATCCAGCAGTACTCAAAGACACCGTAACAGATCATGCTTGCATTAACATTAATTCGGACGACCTGCAACCCCTAATGCTTGATATCCTCCCCGGCGGCGCTAACTTCTTCCAGCAGATTAACTGTCCACGTCACTAGGCCATAACCACGTTGTAGTAGTTTGAGGAGCATGGAAGTGAACTCACGCTGTTGTTTTGGCAACCGAATTCGACTGATACGAAACCGGTGGAGATACTTGTATGCTAACTGGTACCAGCTCCGCACTGACAAACCACTAGCCACTAATTTACGGAAACTGCGTGATCCATGTTCCCACATTTGGTGCTGCATACCTCTGCAACCTACCGAGAAACTGCCGAATTCATGAAACGTAAAATCGTAGAAGTAATGCATTAAAAACATCGAAGAGTATTCTTTGCGAATGTGGTCGTATTGTTTGGGGTAATCAATTGGTATTTAAGGTGAAGCTGGCTGTTTGACATGGTAAGTGTGTGAGACGGTTATCTGTTTCGGGCTGTTCTCCTCGCAGTACATCCTACTTGCATACAGAATTTGCATACGAAATCCTCTCGCTTCATTTACTTCCCAGTTAGATTTTACTTGTCGCTTTTTTACAAGTATTGCTCGCTGATTAGTGAATCGTTACGGGGTAGCTTGCAGCAACGTAGGTCACCCACCTCTATTAGTACGTACCTAATCTAATATTTCAGCCTTGCAGTAATGTTTTCCATTGAATGCATCTGGTCTTGACCAGGGGAACCTTTTTTTCGCTGGGGCGAAAACAGGAGAAACTTCTGCACGCTTTGGAAGAGCTGCCGGTCACTCAGAAGGCAGGTTCCACGAAAGCAGACAGCACAGACAGTCGGGACAGCCTTTCGGGGATTATCCTTCTGGATCAGCCTAAGCAGACAATGAGCTGTTGGAAAGAAGACTGGTGTCCTCTATAGCAGAACGGGAAATCAGTGGTGGAAGGAGTGAGAAATCTATTTGTTAGTAAACTTTGTGTGGAGTCTTCAGCTTTCCACTTGCCGGTATCGTGTTGCGTGTGGTCTCCAGACACATTTAGTCAAGCAGAACATGTCACCACTCGTGCATCTGCAAATTTCCAAAAAAATTCCAGAATTGCCGACACTCCAATGGGAACGGGGTTATACTCGTTTCCCATTATACACTCCTGGAAATTGAAATAAGAACACCGTGAATTCATTGTCCCAGGAAGGGGAAACTTTATTGACACATTCCTGGGGTCAGATACATCACATGATCACACTGACAGAACCACAGGCACATAGACACAGGCAACAGAGCATGCACAATGTCGGCACTAGTACAGTGTATATCCACCTTTCGCAGCAATGCAGGCTGCTATTCTCCCATGGAGACGATCGTAGAGATGCTGGATGTAGTCCTGTGGAACGGCTTGCCATGCCATTTCCACCTGGCGCCTCAGTTGGACCAGCGTTCGTGCTGGACGTGCAGACCGCGTGAGACGACGCTTCATCCAGTCCCAAACATGCTCAATGGGGGACAGATCCGGAGATCTTGCTGGCCAGGGTAGTTGACTTACACCTTCTAGAGCACGTTGGGTGGCACGGGATACATGCGGACGTGCATTGTCCTGTTGGAACAGCAAGTTCCCTTGCCGGTCTAGGAATGGTAGAACGATGGGTTCGATGACGGTTTGGATGTACCGTGCACTATTCAGTGTCCCCTCGACGATCACCAGTGGTGTACGGCCAGTGTAGGAGATCGCTCCCCACACCATGATGCCGGGTGTTGGCCCTGTGTGCCTCGGTCGTATGCAGTCCTGATTGTGGCGCTCACCTGCACGGCGCCAAACACGCATACGACCATCATTGGCACCAAGGCAGAAGCGACTCTCATCGCTGAAGACGACACGTCTCCATTCGTCCCTCCATTCACGCCTGTCGCGACACCACTGGAGGCGGGCTGCACGATGTTGGGGCGTGAGCGGAAGACGGCCTAACGGTGTGCGGGACCGTAGCCCAGCTTCATGGAGACGGTTGCGAATGGTCCTCGCCGATACCCCAGGAGCAACAGTGTCCCTAATTTGCTGGGAAGTGGCGGTGCGGTCCCCTACGGCACTGCGTAGGATCCTACGGTCTTGCCGTGCATCCGTGCGTCGCTGCGGTCCGGTCCCAGGTCGACGGGCACGTGCACCTTCCGCCGACCACTGGCGACAACATCGATGTACTGTGGAGACCTCACGCCCCACGTGTTGAGCAATTCGGCGGTACGTCCACCCGGCCTCCCGCATGCCCACTATACGCCCTCGCTCAAAGTCCGTCAACTGCACATACGGTTCACGTCCACGCTGTCGCGGCATGCTACCAGTGTTAAAGACTGCGATGGAGCTCCGTATGCCACGGCAAACTGGCTGACACTGACGGCGGCGGTGCACAAATGCTGCGCAGCTAGCGCCATTCGACGGCCAACACCGCGGTTCCTGGTGTGTCCGCTGTGCCGTGCGTGTGATCATTGCTTGTACAGCCCTCTCGCAGTGTCCGGAGCAAGTATGGTGGGTCTGACACACCGGTGTCAATGTGTTCTTTTTTCCATTTCCAGGAGTGTATATACACGTATCCCATTGGCGGATACATCTTTAACTTCAGGTTGGGAGTTAGTGAACGGATTTCCAGTCCCTGGTTGGAAGAGCACTTATGTTCATTCTGGGATTGGCTGGCGAAGATTGTGCTGGGAGTCGTTCCGAGCTCTAAAGGAAAGTTATCAAAACTGAGAGATGTATTCTGATTCGTACTTTTACTTAGTGAGTCACGACACGTTTGTACTTTTTTCCTCGACTTCGGTCTCCTGCCAAGCCTCTGAAGCTTCACTTTCGGACTTACTCGTATCAGGAGGATGACGAGATGCTTGAATCGCAGTCACATCAGGTCGGTTCATCTCAGTAGCAGTTAGCAGCGGCCTCATTTCGGCGCACCACGACTTGTCCGCAGCCTTTTGACGGCAGTCACGGGTAAGACCGCATTCTGTAATCCCCATCCCAACTTCGGAAATCTAAATGTATTGAAGGAAGAGGACTTCAAGCCTGGTTTCTACTTTTACTCTTCATAACTTAATCTACCCGCTTCATTAACTGGTGCCCATATACCTCTGGACTCTGATTCTTGCTTTAAAAGGGACTTTTTTTCGTAACCACTCATGTTTTGTTTCGTTATCGAGTTAACTGACTGCAGTTTACCCACCTCGTGGTGTTTCTCGTGATTCTTTCTTTATTCGTTAACCTTCTCGTGTGCTCCGTTCTGGTTCATACTCCTTTGTGTAATTATATAGTTTTGGGATCAGGGTTGAAAAATGTAATTTGTGTCCTGTAACTGTCTGGGCACCATGTCGGTCGCAGTTGTCTAGCATCATCCTTGTGGCGACTCCAGCAACCAATCATTTTCTTGTCATTGTCCTGTTTTAATTATGTAAATTGCATTCTCCAAATGTTTTATAATCTCAACGTTGATGTCTCCTGATCAGTATTACATATTTTTTGAATAAATACTAAGTAGCGTGTTAGCTTCAAGGAGGCCATCCTGGGTGACAGATTCACCATCAGTCTAATCTGCAAACCCGCACAGCACCTAATAAGCATCAGATCGTGTTCACTGCACACCCAGCTTCTGGAAAGTGCAACTCGTTTTATTTCTTACCCATTATTTTTGCGTCTACTTTGTAGTGAAAATATCTGTACAGCAGTGCAATCTCGAAATACACAATGTGTCTTGTTTTACAAATATATTTGTTATATTCACTCACAGTACTTGCTGTTCACAACAGAAATTCCCACATTTCTCTTCGCTTTCAAGCTTCGGTATAGCACTGTTCGGTTCTCCTAATAGTGATATACAGAAGTACGGATAGGTTAATAGATACGCACTTTGCAAATGGGTTCATTAAATGCGAAAGAAGAGCAGCACGACGATGTTATGTTGAGCTTTTCATCGCAGTGATGAAAAACACAACAAAGCACTTTTGTTTCTTTCTGAGGGCTGTGACATCGCGTTTAGAATTGTACAGTTTGATAATTGAATATTGTAGGTTTCATCACTGTAGTCAGTTTTAGATAATGAAAAATAAGCGAGGAAAGAAACTGGAGAATTCGTAATTACGTTAATACTCTGTAACATGCCATGGGAAACCGCGTGTGTCTCATATCAAAGTAATCAGAAAATAAACCTGAACTACCGAAATTTTGTTAGTTGTGTTAGGGTGCTCACAGGAGACTACAAAGACAAGACGGAAATGTCCCTCACACAGCCTCTGTTCTAAAGATGATCTCAAGGTGATTATTTCAATTTCGGTTTCCATCGACGTCCTTTGAATCTCATACTAGTAAACTCATTCAACTCTATCCAACTACAGTTCAGTTGTTATGGTTCAGTCCTACGACCAGCACGACCACCTGATAACACGGTATTGAACATCCTCTTTTGTGGTCAAACGGAAAGCACAGTTCATGAGACTCAAGTCGACAACAGTATCGACCTTAGTTCTTCGATTGACAAATTTGCTGAAGACGTGCAGGTTCATTATCTCTTGAATTTAAAAGTATCACTGCTGTTGTCATCATTTGGGTGTATAAGCTTTTGTGCTGCATGTAGTTAACAAAAATAAAAATGGTTCCAATGGCTCTGAGCACTATGGGACTTAACATCTGTGGCCATCAGTCCCCTAGAACTTAGAACTACTTAAACCTAACTAACCTAAGGACATCTCACACATCCATGCCCGAGGCAGGATTCGAACCTGCGACCGTAGCGGTCACGCGGTTCCAGACTGAAGCGCCTAGAACCGCACGGCCACACCGGCCGGCTGTAGTTAACAGGAGTTGTATAAAAAAAACATAGTTTCTCTCTTCGCCAGTATCGAATAATTGTTTCATGGATTGTAAACGCAAACTAGTGGTTACATACAGATCCGACGAGACAAGAAGCCAACGAAACATTTATCCACAAATTAGATATAGTTACACGTCCTCTGGCGACAACTAGAATAAATGATCCATGATACACAGCAAAGGAAAAAAAGAAACTGTGGGATCTTTCGGACATGTTGTTAATGCGTACTAGCTTTCGGAAGAACGTACGCGTGGTAATACTATCAACAGCGAAAGATTATGGAAATTGAAAATTACTCGTAAGTTCTATGGGACCAAACTGCTGAGGTCATCGGTCCGTAGGCTTACACACTACTGAAGATAACTTAAACTAACTTACGCGGAGGACAACACACACACACACACACATGCCAAAGGGAGGACTCGAACCTCCGATGGGGGCAGCCGCGCGAACCGTGGCAAGGCGCCCGACACCACACGGCTACACAGCGCGGCTAAAACTTCCATCGGTCAGTAACTGGAACGTTACAGTCATAGTGAATTGGAAACAGTATCAATATTTCTTCTATATTTCAAATCCCTCTGTTAACGATGCAACAACATTGCAGGTATGAGTACCTAATGATAAGCAAACGTCTTGGAGAAGGAGCATCTTGTTATAATTGCCATAGTCTAAGCTTCATATTCACTATGATGTTACCGAAGAAACACGGAAATGGATGACACATGAATATGCATATTAACTGAATTCGTTATTATTCCTAATATAGCTCTCCACAAACGCATAGATACCCCAGAGCATTAATTCTTTTGCGTCCAGGCACTCCTATCACAATATATGACGGTAGTATCTGTTCCCGAAAGAACCGTTACCGTGGATGACCATGCAGCTTTGCTAGAAATGAAATGAAAATTAAATGGACACCCTAGCTGCAAACAGGCGTTGATGTACTTCATTGGGGACATGTTGAAAATGTCAGCCCCGACAGGGACTCGAACCCGGGATCTCCTGCTTACATGGCAGACGCTCTATCCATCTGAGCCACCGCGGGCACAGAGGATAGTGCGTCTGCAGGGACTTATCCGTTGCACGCCCCCCGTGAGATCCACATTCCCAACATGTCCACACCACTACATTCGTAGTGCGCCTAATAGATGTTTGCCCATCATACTCATTCCATGTTGGGAATGTGGATCTCACGGGGGGCGATCAAGGGATAAGTCCCTGCAGACGCACTATCCTCTGTGCCCGCGGTGGCTCAGATGGATAGAGCGTCTTCCATGTAAGCTGGAGATCCCGGGTTCGAGTCCCGGTCGGGGCACTCATTTTCAACATGTCCCCAATGAAGTACATCAACGCCTGTTTGCAGCTAGGGTGTCCATTTAATTATCATTTCATTTCTACCAAAGCTGCATGGTCATCCACGGTAACTGTTCTTTCGGGAACAGATACTACCGTCATATATAGTTAAAATATGGCTTCCCGGCCATTGACCTTCTTGTGCGAACGCATACACTATGCCCGAACTCGTACGGGACTTAGTAGATTAATCTACCACGAGTAATGAGTATGATGGGCAAACATCTACTAGGCGCACTACGATTGTAGTGGTGTGGACATGTTGGGAATGTGGATCCCACGGGGGGCGTGCATGGGATAAGTCCCTGCAGACGCACTATCCTCTGTGCCCTCGGTGGCTCAGATGGATAGAGCGTCTGCCATGTAAGCAGGAGATCCCGGGTTCGAGTCCAGTTCGGGGGCACACATTTTCAACATGCCCCCAATGAAGTACATCAACGCCTGTTTGCAGCTAGGGTGTCCATTTAATTATCATTTCACTCCTATCACACCGAAGTTCCAAGATTCAGTTTCTTTCAAACGGAAAAGAAATTGCGCCACCAAGAAGGAGCCGTTCGACATAAACTAAAGCTGGTGGGCGTTTTCGTACATCTTAAAGATGAATCTATTCAGTCTGCCATTCTCATAAGAGTGGCGCTAGTAACATCACTACGAGAACGTAAATCAGCTTTGCTTTAAACAGACGCTGTAATGGTCGTGGGCGTTAGCTACCTTGTAGTCTGGGCATGTTGAGACGATGTTAGTCAACAATGACTTTAGGGTGACAAAGACGCCCTTATGAACATGTCACAGATTTTGAATGAGGTCGTGTAACAAGGCTACAAGAAACTAGATGTTCCTTCAGCGATACTGCAGAAAGACTTGGAAAGAACGTAGGCATTGTACAAGGTTGCCAGCAGTGGTTGTCACGAGAATCTACGGCCGTAAGAAGACCATCGTGTTGGGCGAATGAGTGGCGTATTGCACTGCATCGACAGCAGCAGTTTTAGCAGCAGTTAACACCGCAGTGACAGGACGAACTATTACAAATCGGATACTTCAAGGACAGTTTCGAAACAGACGCCCTGTAGCGTGCATTCCACTGATCCCAAACCACGGCCATTTTATACATCAATGCTGTCAAAAGAGAGCTCATGGAGGGCATGGTGGAAATCTATGGTGTTTCTGATGAAAGCTGGTTCTGCCTCGGTGCCTGTTATGGCCGTGTGTTGGTTAGGAGGAGGCCAGATGATGCCTGCAAACAATCTGTCTATCTGCTTGACTTACTGAACCTACACCTGGAGTTATGGCTTGAGCGTGCCGGCCGCGGTGGTCTAGCGGTTCTAGGCGCTCAGTCCGGAGCCGCGCGACTGCTACGGTCGCAGGTTCGAATCCTGCCTCGGGCATGGATGTGTGTGATGTCCTTAGGTTAGTTAGGTTTAAGTAGTTCTAAGTTCTAGGGGACTGATGACCATAGATGTTAAGTCCCATAGTGCTCAGAGCCATTTGAACCATTTTTTTATGGTTTGAGCGCAATTTCGTATAAGAACAGGAGCACTTTCGTGGTTATCACACGCTCTCTGACTACAAATTTGTACGTCAGTCTGGAAATTTGAGCTGTTGTGCAGCCATTCGTGATCAACTTTCAAGATGGGGTTTCCCAACAGGATAATTCTCGCCCACATACCGCTGTTGTAACCCAACATGCTCTACAGAGCGTCGACATGTTGCCTTGGTCTGCTCGATGATCAGCTCTGTCTCCACTCGAGCACATCTGGGACATCATTGGATGACAACTCCAGCGTGATCCACAAACAGCATTAACCGTACTTGTATTGACCGACCGAATGCAGGAGGAACGTAACTTCGTCCCACAAACTGACATCAAGCACCTCTGCAACATAATGCATGCACGTTTGCATGCTTTCATTCAACCGTTTGGTGGCTACACTTAATATTAATGTACCAGCATTTAACATTCACAATGGCTTATATCGCTTTTACATTGACCTGTGATTCTGCAATGTCAATCAATTAACTATGTTACCTAGAAAAATGTATTTTTCAAATTACATTATTCTACGTTAATTATTTTTTTTAGTTGCAACTCTTTCTGTTAGTATATAATCGAGTGCGACGGCTCTATGACATATGTTTCGGTGCAGATTCACAAGTATCGTTTGAATCCCTATGGGAATCAAGAATTTCCAAATAGGAGGTGCAATGCACGAGGGACACTGCAGTGGAGCTTGCGATAATTCGAGAATTTGGGTCGGATGTGAGGTGTACCCGGGTGGCCGACACAATTAAGGCAACCGTTCCAGAGAAGCGGAGCATCCAGCTTCGAGACCTGGTGGGCAAAAATTTACAACTTTCGCCATTGCAACTACTCAATGCCCTGTGTGGCTGGGAGTCGGGATTTCCCGCCTACTCGTGTCCCTTTCTTCCCTCTTCCACTATTTCAGACTATGCAGCATACTCAGTGTTCGAGAGTGTCTTCAGCGAAGCCATATCACGATTTGAAAGTGCATTAGCTTTCTAGCCCGTCATCGATATAATTGTCATTCAGTTCGCAGATCAGCTGCAAAACAATGTGTTCGCGGAATCATCCCAACAGTCCCATAGAAACACTGACGCAAGTCTGATCTGTGAGAGAGGAATGGCTCAATACTGGTATCGGATATGAATCCAGTGACTCAACCATTGTTTTAAAATGGCTTGGTTTTTTGATCATCTGAACTGTTAATATTCATCAGATCCTTCACAACTGTCACTGGGCCCTTGAAGCTTATGTCTGTGATGTAGTGATCATGTTCTGACCGTAATTGAATCTCGGGACATCGGTGTGATAGGAGAGCCTGGATGCGAAAGAATTAATTCCTTGGAGTATCGATGCGTTTGTGAAGGTCTCTGTCAGGAGTACTAATGAATTCATTTAATATCTATAGTCCAGTGTTTGCCGTTTCTATGTTTCTTCTTAGTATCATAAATAAAATAAAGCTTAGACTTTGTGAATGGTTACAGGATTCTCTTTCTATGGTCATGATGTAGACCAAGAATGAATAAAATCTGTACCGCTCCAGGATTCAAACCCGGGTGTCCCTGCTAGGCAGGTATGCTAGCCGCTACGCCACACTGACGCTATGGCTACAACAGCTGCACGAAATGCAGTATTAAGCCTCCCTCCCCGTTTTGGAATTTCTACTGAGGAAGGAGACGTACAGGGACTAGTGCCAGTGTGGCGTAACAGCTAACGCATCTTCGACTATGAATCCTGGCCATGGTACAAATTTTAATTCACCTCCTCATTGTATAGATAAAGGTGAGACTCAATATGTCTCAAGAACATCAACTGCATATGATTAAGATTCTCTTTCCGCAAGGAATTTGCTAATCAGTAGGTTCTCACCCCTGAACACAGGACTTCTTTTTCCAAAGTGCTTCCTCCGAAAGCCATTACGCATTAACAACCGAAGCTACAAAAGCCGTTTACCACATTGATCTCAATATCATGAGGTTACAATTAATTACATTACCATCGATGTACAAAAATGGCAATTTCACTTGGCTACTGCATATTCAAAGGATGTGTCCCATACACAGGAAAACTACGGTAAACCTAAATCTGTAGCGCACGATGTGCAACTTCTAACATTCTGCGTGGTGTCTGTTTGTTCTAAGTCGTGTCTCCCTACCACTTTCGCGCAACGACGCTCTGAGCGTGTTTCTTACGGAATTGACTATTTTGAACCTGGGACCTGTTGCTGGTAAGGAGACGCCAGACCACACAAGACATGTAGAGTTCAGAAGAGTTCAGTGAGACTAGCGATGATATAATCAAATACTTAATGATTTCAGCGTCGGCTCCACTGCACTCCCTGTTAAAGAATCTTAATACTAACTAAATTTAGGGGAAGGGGTTCAAGACTTTCCTATTTTTAGTTACCTGATAAAATAACGTCGAAAAAGCAGTTAAGTTTACCATTGGAAATTTTATTCGACTCACAAAACATTGTTTATAAATTGCACTATTGATAAAAGGAAATATTTTAACACAGGATGATAAAAACCAACTGCGTTCAACAAAAATGTGATCGAATATTCCCTGAATGAGTTTCCAAGTTCTACAATGGATCGAAGGAAGACCTATGCCATATCACATCTATAATCTAGATTTAAGTTAAGTTTCACAAAAGAGAAAACTATCAAAATGGTGTACAGTGACCCTCAATTATCTATAATTACTTATTTAACTTGTCATAAATTACAGTGGCTGATGTGGCTTCTCAATAATTATATAACAGAAAAATCATCACGTTTAAGATTTTTTACTTCAAGTAGCAAATGTGAACACCATGAGATTTAATTGACGATCGACACTAGTATTACGTAAAAAGGGGATGTAACAGATGAGACTTCTGCAGTTCAGAGTGAAGCTTTATGCGCTGTTATGCGGCATCGCGTGCCCTTAAGCTCCGCCTACAAAATTCTGTCTATCCAATGAGAAACGTTATACTTTTCGTGGTGGGGCAATGTTTTGAACGTTTGCAACGTAACAGAGACGCGAAAAAGTCTCACGCTAAAACTTGCAGCTGGTGTGGCTCTTTTAGTGTTATCGTAAGATCTATACTGTTCTTCTGGAGGGCTCTAGCTTTTAACATGGGCTGGGGGGTGGTTTTGGCGGTCAGCTGGCAACGTGGGTGTCAATCCCTTATCGTAGGGCCTTCTCGCTCACACGACTCTGCTCTCGGCTTCTGTTCTCGTTTCTCCCCTTGGAACTGCGTCTGTTTCACAGTGGGAAGGTATGACATGCATTTAGGTTTCCTTGTGTTAGCCTGTGGTGTTCCATTTGCTCACTCGTTGATCGTATTACTTTGGTTAATTTAATGTCAGGATTTATTCGGAGCTATGTGACATACTGCCGGATTTGCTTATCATGTCAGGGTTTTCATGGAAGGTGTTGGATTTGCCTGACACCTTACAAACTCATTCACCCACCTGCAGCCATGTTTACTTTAGTTGCCTGCATATGTATCACGTTTAAATGGTAATGTGTCTCGTGCCAATTACGTTCTTGTTGAGCTCAATATGGTTTGGAAGCTGTATGACAGGTGAAAGTCAGATACTATCCGACATGTGAGATTTATCAGAATTACACTTTTATTCTAAAGGTTATACTGAAATATCTTCAGCCTAAAAATGCTAGGATACGATACTGAATGGAAACAGTAGTTTATTCTCAGTTCTATCTACCATTCAAGATTAGTATTAAACTTCAGGGTCGCAACATGAGTGGGTCCACTGGGTGTCAAAATAGTGAAAATTAATGATTCTTGAAGTATCTCCCTTTCAGATATAAACCAAACTACTGACCGACCGTTGTGTCATCGCCAGCCCGGAGGCATCACTGAATGCGGATATGGAGGAGCATGTGCTCACCACACCGCTCTCCCGGCCGTATGTCTCTTTACGAGACCGGAGCCGCTACTTCTCAGTCAAGTAGCTCTTCAGTTTGCTCACAAGGGCTGAGTGCACCCCGCTTGTCAACAGGGCTCGGTAGACCAGATGGTCACCCGTCCAAATGCTAGTCCAGCATGACAGCGCTTAACTTCGGTGATCTGACGGGAACCGGTGTTACCACTGCAACAAGGCCGGTGGCTCTTTCAAATATATTCTATTTTATTATTATTATTATTGTTATTGTTATTGTTATTACACTCTTCCGTATACTGGAAATAATTATCCACACAATTAAATAGGGGTGTACATTTATTGCATGATCTAAAAATGGTTCACATGGCTCTGAGCACTATTGGACTTAACATCTATGGTCATCAGTCCCCTAGAACTTAGAACTACTTAAACCTAACTAACCTAAGGGCATCACACACATCCATGCCCGATGCAGGATTCGAACCTGCGACCGTAGCAGTCGCGCGGCTCCGGACTGAGCGCCTAGAACCGCTAGACCACCGCGGCCGGCATATTGCATGATCTGAGACATAATACTATCTCTGTGAATATGTCTGTGTAAACTGAGCTGAATAGCAGATATTACTCAAAAAATTTTCTAGGCGTTGTTTATGATGCTCAGCATTGTCGTCTCAGCGGTCCTCCTTCAGCATCCGTGCCATATTTGAAGCTTCTTAACGTACTTCTTGTGTCGTCAAGGTGTATGCTAGTGAATCCCAACCGCTGCACACTTTCCAATGATTACCTCAAAGAAAATAATAATACCACACAAACAAATATATGTTCATAAGCAAACTGTGGATCTGTGCTGTATCATAATATTAATAAACTGTACGATTACTCACTTATATAAGACAACGAGGGTACTGAAAACATCTGGCTGAAAATGTAAATTTCTCTAAATAAATTACACAAAACTCTGTACTCTCACAATTCCCGTACGAATTACTGGGGTAGACGTTGTCATAGCCTGTAACATAGATAATAGTTTAAGTTGTATCTAAAGACAGAATAAAAATGTAATCTTATTTACTTGCAACAAACGTAACACTACAAAGTTAAGTTCGTGCACCAAAACTTGCTAGGAACAGATAACTTGCTGCGATTCCGAAATGCACTTTTGCTTTGATTTGAAATCACGTGATCGAATTTGTCCTCCACATTCAGATTGCAGTGACGCTACAGGTGCTTCCGCTAACGCTAGAGCTAAGAAACAGGTCTCGTCCGACACATTTCGCTATACAGTACTACCAGTCCTTCCCTATATAACAACTGATAGCATACGCCAGCAGTGTTGATGAAATATTCACGTAGCGTATGAAGATGACCACGTTCGGAACCATTAGTAAAAATAAAGCTTGAGCCTTGTGTAAACCCGCATAAAAGAAATAGGAGTCGTCTAACTGGTCTCTTTGTGGATTTATTATAAATAATTTATTCGCACGTTTTCAAATTTTAATCAACTTCAACGCTTGATTAATAATATTACACATCCCCTAGTTCATTTCTTCCGAAATGAATGAAGAAGCCGGCCGCGGTGGCCGAGCGGTTCTGGGAGCTTCAGTCCGGAACCGCGCGACTGCTACGGTCGCACGTTCGAATTCTGCCTCGGGCATGGATTGTGTGATGTCCTTAGGTTAGTTAGGTTTAAGTAGTTCTAAGTTCTATAGGACTCATGACCTCCGATGTTAAGTCCCATAGTGCTCAGAGCCATTTGAACCATTTTTTTTTTTTTTAAATTTAGAATTATGATCTTCTGAGGACAAGGACCATCGTGACTGATTAAAACCTTACGACAGTATGACTGTCAGCCTCGGAACCTTGATGCAAGTACTGCTACTTCATATGATGATAATCTGAACACAACATACATTCATTGCTTGTGTTTTTGTGAATTCCTAAGGGACCAAACTGCTGAGGTCTTCGGTCGCTAGACTTACACACTACTTAAACTAACTTATGCTAAGAACAACACATACATCCATGCCCGAGGGAGGACTCTTACCTCCGGCGGGAGGGGCCCCGTAATCCGTTACAGGGATCCTCAAACCGCGCTGCCACTCCGCCGCACGGCACAACATAAACTGAAACGACCTCTCTGATGAAGAATAAAAGTTACATTCCATCACGTCAGAGAGTTCGCGTTTCTTGTTACCCTTCTGTGTAAGTAGTATTGACTCCACGCACAGAGTACACGCAGGTTATAGCACTCCTCTCACATGTTCACAGGCAATAAAGCAACACAGTGCAAGTAGCTAGAGATCAACTTGAGCTTATTAATCACTGAGGGTTCGTTGGCAGAGGGTGATCAATGCAGTTCTCTCTACGATGGTCAGATAGAGCCTTTGGACATGTGTGAGATTCAACTGCGGCGGCGATTTCGCGGTGCTCTGTTCGGCCGAGATAACAGTTTTCCTTGGGCTGCGAGCCACCTCGCCACAAGCCACACAGGAGATAACGAGTTGTGAATGGCGAGAGGAGGCGATTTCTCTCCGTCACCGCGGAATTTATCGCCCAGCGCGTAGCCACAAGGGGCCGGCGCGAGGTGCGGCCAGCGGGCGCGCTATCTGCGGAGAGCGGCTGAGAACAAAGGATGCAAGGTGTGCGGCACGGTGAAAGTAAGAGGCCGCTCCGGGGCATATGGTCGCCACGAACACATTTCAATTTTAGTTAAACTGATTTTGTTTGGCATTGATCGCACACGGGTCATTTTACGAGGGACGTTCAATAAGTATTGTAATACATTTTTTTCTTATGGCCTGTTTCTGTCGAAAAACTTCAGAATTTCTTGTGGGACACCGTGGAATATCCCCGCTCCAACCCATATAGTTCCATTAGTTCCATTAAGTTCTAAGTGGTGGCGGCGATGTGTGTAACCTTCAAAAGAGCGTCAGTGAGTAAGATGTGATAGAGCTGCCTCTGGCGGGAAACCAGAAATCTAAGATATTCATAGACCTTTGCGGAATGTCTGGCAGTGAACGAAAGCAAGGCGGGTCGTTTGATGAGACGCCTGTCACCATCGCATTAAGGTAGCGCAAACCTCTCCTGCCTCCCACGTGCTGGCCCGCCTCACACAGCTGCAACGTTGGAACGTGCGGACACTCTCATTCTGCGTTAGCGACGGATCACAGTCTAATTCCTCGCTGCACAACTGGACATCTACGTTGGTAGTGCTAAAACATTTGTCCGGCAGTTCGAGTGCTCCAAGTTATGTACCTTCTGGGTTCCTCGCCGCCTAACGGAAGACCATATAGAGCAACGAAGGACCATATACGCGGAATTGCTTGCTCATTAAGACCCTGGTCGTGAGCTTACTGATGCAGTGAGACGTTGGCTCCGACGTCGAGCAGTGAGCTGTGCCATGTTGGCAGGCAGGCCCCATCTGGTAACGTGGGGCAAGCCCGTCGCATTGAACAGAAATTATTGAATAATGGGGTTTTATAGTCTTAAGTATTGGGAATAATGTGGTGTACTGAAATCCTGAGTAAAATCAACCTGCTTTCAGAAAAAGTCACGGTAAGATACTACAAACAATTGTTTTGTGGACAATAAGCACACAAGATAAAAAAAAAACTAGTCATTACCAGGAAACGCCATGCTTATACCGCGTAACACCATCTCTAGCTTTGAAAATGAGCTAAATTCGGCCAAAAACTGAGGCCCACAAGTATCTTCACGTGATACTTATCCAGCTAGAGCCACTCATTGTTATATCTAGTTGAGCTAGCAAACTGTTCAATGTTGATTGTTACGTTTCATTCGGTTGGGCAAATGGCCCCAGAGGTTTCTTCTGGTACTGAGATACTGCGGTGTAGTAGGCAAATTGGGATGCGACACGATTTCCAAATGTTCTTCATACCGGGGACATGTGTGTGTAAACCTGTAAATACGGTGTTCATAGTACAGGGAATTTCCACAGAATATTCATCACAAAGATGAAAAAAAAAATGGCAATACTTGGTAGCCAAGAATGTTGAATTAAACATCCTGGTTTATGACCACAGTGACATAAATGAGTTGGCCTTAGTCAGGTCCGGGAAAATGCCCCAAGACATCTGTCATATTATTGCGCTACCATACAGCCAACTGGCACATACACACCTCTTAACCGTCATGACTGAAACGCGGTAGGTAGCTGGTGCTGAGTGGAAAGGTACTGAGCAATAATTAATTTATTAATGTTTCTAAAAACAATTGTGAATTTGTTTTTAAAAAGCAAAAATCCAGTAACAATATTAACAAATTGCTTCCAGAACTGAAAAGACTAAATTTCAATAACGCAGCTGATAGCAACAAACACCTCTAAACGGCCACAGTATAAAATCACTTCCTTTTAGTAAAGAACATTGAATGAAGTAAAAATACATTTACATTACAAACAGCAAAACATATGATCAGATGAATATGTCACAAATATCAAGCATCGGTTATTTCCAGTAATAATGAAAGCGCGACTGCATTCGAAGTAGCGAAAATGACTGACAAATGCAGTTCAAATTTATGATGATAGAGGCGGTGGCATGGGTAATGCCAGTAGCAATAATTCCTCCTTCTCTCTTAACATGGGATGCCGGTTGCCGGTACCACAGTACTAGAAACCTTCATTAAAAATTTCAGTCATGGCTCACAGTCATCTTTAACTAGACCACAGGTAACAAGAGATACAATCACCTATCCTCTAACACACTCGTTAATTATTTAGTAAAAATTTAACTTATTACAAATGCAGAAAAGTACTAACGTTATGCAGGAACCTTTGATTTGACTACTGAGGCATAAAATTGTCCTTCATTTTTTTTGTTTTTTGGTAGACGCAAACAACTTAGTAGACAGCTCGAGCTAGTGACATTAGCCAACAGGTATCTATAGACATGCCTCAGAAATAAACTAGATACATTAAACGATTTTCACTGACTATACAATTCATAAATCAGAAGAATTACATCTGCACTTTATACACTTAGATTCTAAAATCAATTGGAATAGTGACAGCCACAAATCTACACACGTTAACATAACTGAACTCAAGTATTGCCAGGCAAAACCTTGATAAATAACACACACACACATATATCTATATATAACACCGGGCAAGCAGGATACGGAGTGAAAATAGCCACCACGTGACACCATAGTCGCAGGTTCGAATCCTGCCTCGGGCATGGATGTGTGTGACGTCCTTAGGGTAGTTAGGTTTAAGTAGTTCTAAGTTCAAGGGGACTGATGACCATAGATGTTTAGTCCCATAGTGCTTAGAGCCATTTGAACCATTTCGTGACACCAAGTGACGTGCAGACTAATAGGATGCTCACCGTGATTTCTCGTAAAATCCAGGGCCCATTAACAAACGCTTGCTTAAAGAGCGCCGAGAGAAGGAGGTAACGAAGATAACTGGCAGTCGGAAACCCACAGGTATCATCCAGCCGGCCGCGGTGGTCTCGCGGTTCTAGGCGCGCAGTCCGGAACCGTGCGACTGCTACGGTCGCAGGTTCGAATCCTGCCTCGGGCATGGATGTGTGTGCTGTCCTTAGGTTAGTTAGGTTTAAGTAGTTCTAAGTTCTAGGGGACTAATGACCACAGCAGTTGAGTCCCATAGTGCTCAGAGCCATTTGAACCGTTTTTGGTATCATCCAGCAGATGCCATCGCGTCTAGTAATTGCTAAAGTGAGACCGGCCTCCAACCCGGCACCACAATGGACGCAAACTGCTTGCAACTTCAATAGCAGAGGACAGGCAATGTTCACAGCTGCGACTAACATTAGGCCCCGCCAAAGCCGCAGTGAGCAAGGCACCACTCTTGCCAACGGGACACGGCAGACGCTTGGTCGTAACAACACGCCGCCACACTTGCGTTCCTCGCCACTCACCACACACCTCTATTCTGTAGGTCGCCGCAGCCCTTAACTGCCTGCTCCTCCGACCTGCTCTCTACCGGTGACAGTAACGTCCCATGCGCTCTTGCTGCCAGAGGGATTCCCAGTTGAGCGCGCGATGCCGATGAGTGCAGACAACGGAACGCGCGCGCCCGAGCCAGCCTGCTCTGTCGCGCCGGGGCCGGCCGCTGGCCGGTCGGTGGGGCCTGCCCCGCTCCCCACAGGACGGATACAACGGCGACGACCCCTGCAACGACAACGGATTCTGACAGGCAACATAATGAGGACAGGACCACGACGAGCACTAGGCGAATGCAGAGCGGACGACAACGTACGTCAAACCCCTATGACGAGAGACATCAGCTAACACAGAACGATCGGCAACAACGGGTACTAAGACGTGAAATACAACACATGATTCTGCAAAGTCAGGAAGTATACGACAACCGCACTAGTACAGTTCCTACTTCACAGCCTGAAGAACAAGTAGACGACGTGGAACAATTTTCTCCACCAGAAGACGACGACGAAATGGAGGGCGTCTCCTCTGAAGAAGTTTGGACCATGCAGCCCACCGACGGAGAGGGCGATTTTACACTAGTTCGCCAAAGAAAACGACTAAACGCTTCTCCTAAGCAGAACAACTCTCGGAAGCGACAACGTCCAGAAGAACTGAAAACTTCCAACCGTTATGCGGCTATTGCGACGGAAGACACTACGGATGCTCCAGAACGTATGGACCAGACGAGTGATGTCAATCTCGAAGCAGATAAAGAGGGGACAGATGGCTCTGGCCGGAACTTACTACCGTTACTATTTACCATACCAAGAACTACAAGGAACTCAACAAGGCGCTGAAAGCGAATATTGACGGCAGTCTTAAGGCCATCTACCAGCGAGACAGGATCAAATATCACTTTGACTCCTATGACGATCAACGGCGGGCCATCAATTTCTTTGTGTCGAATGACATCCACTTTTTTACACATCAGGCCGCAGAGGACAAGGACCTCAAAGTGGTTGTCAAACGTCTACCAGCCGAAGTTACGGAGGAAGAACTGAAAGACGCACTGCTAGAGAAGGGTTTCCCTGTCATCAACGTCCACCAGTTTAAAAATCTAGACGACAACACGAAGGAATTACGACCTCAAGATGCTCACTGTGTCACGTTGCCAGCCCAAAAGGAAAACTACAAGGTTTACGACATCAAATACCTTGTATATACTAAAGTCGTTATTGAAACCTACAACAGACAAGAAAGACCTGTTCAATGTCGCCACTGCCACTGATTCGAACATACAACTAATTATTCCAGCTTGCCTGCTCGCTGCGTTCGATGTGGAGGGCAACACCGATCTTCAGAATGTACTCATCCCCGAGGGACTCCGCCAAGATGTGCTAACTATGAAAAGGACCATCCTGCAACATGGCGTGGCTGCCAGAAGTACCAGGAACTTCTCAGGAAATAGACAACGGTCTTCCCCGCAGCCATCTCAACGGAGGCCTCGTGTAATACGGAACTCCAACCTGACGCCACACCCTCCGCCTCACCGTTAGCAAACGCCACAAGAACAGCCGGCGGCGACACGGCAGCCAGTAACACAGCCTCCTCCTGAAGCACTTCCACCTCGACAGCACCGCCAGCATTATTCATACGCCCACGCAGCATCAACACGCCGACCGGAACTGGAAAACTACGTCTCACCAGCCCATTTGATGGAATCTATAGCTCAAGCGCTCTCTGATGTCGCAAAACGTCTCACCGCCGTGCAGCAACAACTAGTGGGGATACTTTCTTTAATCGACAGTGTATTGAGGGCCTTTGGAACACCTTAAGATGGATCGCCCTGGGACCACGATAAACCTGAAAATCTGTATATGGAACGCCAACAGAATGATATACAAGAAAACAGAATTCACTGAGTTTTTACAACATCACAAAATCGACATCGCACTTCTATCGAGGACGCACCTTCGTCCAACAACTGAGCTCATATTTCGTAACATGTACGTCTATAGAACGGACAGACAAGACCAACGAGATGGAGGGACCGCAGTTCTGCTTAAAAGGGAACTGCGGCACCATCATGAAACACTACCACGCCTCCAACATCTGGAGGCAACAGCAGTAACGGTTCAATCGGCGGCAGGCAACATCATTTTCATTGCAGCGTACAACAGCCCCGGTAAAAACCTGGTGCCAGACGACCTACGGAGTATCTTCACCAATTTTGACAAAATCTTCCTAGGAGGTGACCTTAACGGCAAGCACGTCGCGTGGAATTCCCGCCGTACGAACCCTCGTGGACGAACTTTGATTGCCATGGAAGAAGAACTGGGCATCACAGTCCATGGCCCTCGAGAACCCACACGGATTCCTTATGTCAATCGGCAAGAAGCAGACGTCCTAGATATTGCTATCATCAAAAATATTGAGACTAACCTCCAGCTCCGCACCGTCGACGATCTTTCGTCTGACCACCGACCTGTTATCAGCATAGTGGAAAACGTAACGCCCAACCTTCCGCCCCTAACCTCACAAGCTCTGAACTGGGGTCAATTTCGGACATATCTTGACAGCAATATCTGCCCGACGCAAGACGTTTCAACACCGGAAGCCATCGACACCGCGGTACAAACTTTGACGCAGAAGATAAAGGTAGCCTAACGGAGGGCAAATACTCACACGGTCTACCCTGCAGTAGCTTTCGACGAGTTCCCACCTCTACTCCAAGAACTGAAGACACAGAGAAACAGGAGCAGGCGACGTTGGCTCCGCTATAGAAACCCGATCGATCGACGAGAAACACACGTCTTAACACGAGAACTGCACAGGAGAGTGGCCGAGTGGCGACAGCAGGTCTGGAAAGATAAGATGAATGAATTCTTACTTCGAACCAAGGACGAATGGCAGGTAGTCAAGAACATACGACACCAGCGGCCACCTAAACGAGCCATCAGAGGACCAGATGGCCTCCTCTATGACGAACTCGCCCAGGCGGAGCTGTATGCTACGACTTACCAAGAACAGAGACCCTACACCAGAGACCCCCGTGAACGACGTCCGCTTGCAAGAACAGGAAGTCGTCGTTACAGCAGAATGGACTGCTTTTCGTACTGCGCCTGTGCAGAGCCGCTCACAACTCACCACAGCAGCAGAGATCCGTAAAATTATCGGGAAGACTCGGAATAATGCGCCGGGCAACGACTCCATAAGCAACACCGATTTGAAACAGTTGCCCAGGAAGCCATCTGTGCTCCTTACCCGAATTCTCAACAGCTCTCTTCTGCAGGGATATTTACCTACGGCATGGAGAACGGCTCGAGTAGTTCCAATACCCAAGCCAGGTAAAGACCCAGCAGAACCCAGCAGTTACCGCCCAATTAGCCTCTTGCCGACCCTTGGAAAGGTGCTCGAGAGAGTGCTGTTGAAGAGGCTCCATGACACGCTTACAGCGCATGATATTATACGACCCGAACAATTCGGTTTCAAGGACAAGTTATCTGCCGAACTTCAACTTCTACGAATCACCGAACGGATACAAGAAGGATACAACAAGCAGCACTTCACGATTGGTGTCTTCCTTGACATCGAAAAAGCTTACGAAAAGGTGTGGTGGCCCAACCTTATCGTCAAACTGCATCGCACTACCCCTATTGCGGATTGTTACATTAGACTCATAGACAGCTTTCTGCAGGACAGGAAACTGTATGTCCGAGTCGACGATAAAAACTCCGAAATGAAACTGATCTCCGCAGGAATTCCGCAGGGCCCTGTCGTTTCGCCTCTGCTTTTCAACTTATATATAAATGACATCCCAACAGTCCCCCTTGTTACGGCGCGTTTTTATGCGGACGATACGGCCTTTCTGGCAACTGGACGACACTTGGACCAGCTAATCGCTAGGATGCAACGGCAACTTGCTGTAATGAAATGCTGGGCGCTGCAAAATAAGATAACGATCAACCCGACGAAGACGGCAGCCGTTCTGTTCACACGGAGGAAACCAGTTCTGAACGACAGACTCCAAATAGCTGACCAATTTATCCCATGGTCGCCGGGATTGAAGTATCTCGGTATCTACCTTGACAAAAAATTACTCTATACGCAGCATATTGACGACAAGAAGACAGCAGCCCAGAAGAAGGCCAGGTCATTGATTCCGTTCCTGAAGAGTAAGGATCTCAACCCTAAGACTAAACTCCAATTGTATAAGGCAACGGTGGAACCCACAATGTTGTATGGCTCCACCTCTAGGGGAACTACGTTCGTCTCCAACTACAACAAACTCCAAGCGCTGCAAAACTTTTGCTATCGATGGATCGCAGGAGCTCCATGGTGGACAAGAAACGTCGACATCCGCACCGCACTCCACGGGACCACTATACAAGAGAAGGTCCATGACAAGACTTTACGAGTTTTTGACAAGATCGATGCCCTTAGGGACGAAGTTCGACAATTAGAATCGGTAGGAACGGTAAACCCTGCAAGATGGTACAAGTATCGAGCACCGAAGTGAATAACGTTTCACCCCCCATAGGCAATCTGCCATAACACGAGGAAGCAGTCACACATAACAGCCTTGACACATTTCACCCTCCACAGGAGATAGACATCACCAAAGACACCAAAGACAGCAGGCTAAAGGACCCATTGCGTGCCCAAGCCTAACTGAATGTGTAATAAATAAAGTGTTTTCCTTTTATCCTTACATCCCATCGTAGAAGAATAAGTCATCAAGGATGATCTCTTCAGTCCACACCACACATAATTAAAAAAAAAAAAAGGGAAATCCAATTAAACGACGGGCGGGCGCAAGGCACAATGATTTAAGTCGTTATGTGGCCACACGACTGTCATATCGAAGCGACCACTGTGTTACTTTAATGTCGTGACTGATACCTTGTTGCATAAGTTTCACAATAGCTACAACTGAAGTTTAAGGAAGTCATCAGAAGGATTCAATGTGGAAACCAGTTGGAATACTGATAAACAATGAGTTGCGTTTCAAATTTAGACTGCGATAATGAATACACAGCCGGCGGTTGTGTAGAAGAAAATTGAACAGCTCTAGAAAAGGCAATCACGGAATATGAACAATTTTCAATTTCCTATTTATTCTCATAAATTAACAGAAAAATAAAATGCGTTTTGTTGTCTGCAGGTGACAAGCAGAATACTTTTTGTAGTTTATTTGAAACTAGATGAAAAAACCACCAATAACTTCATGTGAGGTTCGTACGCAAATGCATAAGTCCACTTTATCTCCAAATTTACTATAAAACCAAAACCTTTAGACATACCGTAAATGGGAACGTATAATGCCCTCAGCTCTCTACTGTTTGCAAACTAATGTAAAATATTTGACATTTAATAATCGCTCCCTTTACAAATGTAAATATTTTGTGCCAAAGTTCATGTAATCCAAACAAGAGCTTAATATGTGACAATAATTTTGCAGGAAATAATAAACAAATAAGTAACTGAAAATAGCACAAAAAGTGCTGAAACATGTCTCGGTGGAAACAAAACTCCGAATTAGTGTTTTGCACAAGAAGGATATCTCTTCAGTTTTACTACTCACAATGTTCACAGTGCAATTACTACAGGTAACGAAAAGTGAAAAACGAGAGCGAGTAACCTCAAGTGAACGCACTTGTCAGTTTGAAATATGCCCAAAGGAAAAACAAAAATAATTTTGGTAGCTTCTGAAAAGTAAGACAACGGCCTCGCCGCAGTGGTAACATCGGTTCCCGTCAGATCACCGAAGTTAAGCGCTCTCGGGCCGGGCTAGCACCATCCGGTCTGCCGCGCGCTGTTGGAAACCCGGGTGCACCCAGCCCTGGTGATGCAAACTGAGGAGGTACTTGATTCAGAAGAAGTGACTTCGGTCTTGTAAACTGATATCCGGTCGGGAGGGCAAAGTCCTAACCACATGCTCCTCCATATACGTGTCCAGTGACGCCTGTGCGCTGAGGATGACAGGGCGGCCGGTCGGCACCGTTGGTTCTTCATGGCCTGTTCGGGCGGAGTTTAGATTTTACTGAATAGCAGGGTAACACAAATGATTCCCCTGTTCCTAATTTGTGGTGTCCTCGTTGCAGTCAGTGAACTGCATTATTATTGATGACTCTGCTTTAAGCCCCTAGTTACAAACATGGGAATAAAACCCACTAGCCTGATCATGTGGTATTGTGACCCTAAGATGAGTCGGTGTTTGCCAGCACAGCATCACTGACGAGTAGGCTGTGCAGCTCAAGGAGGTTTGTCAGTGGAAAATATTTTTATTCCTGACGCTAGTATAAATGGACCACGATTAGCATGCCTAACATGATTGACAATGTAATTACAGTTGTCTTACTTCCTCAAATGGCTTCAAGATAACCTATTATATTCGAGTGATGTTTTTTTACCATTTATCTGAAATGTTATGAATTATTCCTACTTAATGTGTGACATTGAGTTATTAATTTTGTTTCTGGGCTCCCGGAAGGTCATCCCCCCCCCCCCCCCCAAAAAAAAAAAAAGTTCAAATGGCTCTGAGCACTATGCGACTCTATTTCTGAGGTTATCAGTCCCCTAGAACTTAGAACTACTTCAACCTAACTAATCCAAGGACATCACACACATCCATGCCCGAGGCAGGATTCGAACCTGCGACCGTAGCGGTCTCGCGGTTCCAGACTGTAGCGCCCAGAACCGCCCGGCCACTCCGGCCGGCGGTTATTCCACAAAGAAACTACAACTAAGCTCATCTTTCACGGTGAGAATTACCTTAGTTAGGTATTCATCATTCGGAGAATGGTAGAGAGGGTGAGTGAGAGAGTTGGGGGAGGGGGGCGATGCAACAGTTGCGTAGTTCATCGGTTAAGTGGTACCCAATCAAGGAGGAAGCTGTGTTTCCTTTTGGTGTGAATGTAGCAGAAGACGAGATTCTTACCTCTTCTGTCACCTCTTGTTAGCCAGGTTCCCCCTTCTCTAGAGGCTTCGGTAATGGAGGTCAGAATTATGATTTCCAGTACTGAAATCACGCTGTTTCTTCATGAACCGGCGGTAGAAAAAGTTTGGGATACATCGCTGCTCCGAACAGACTCAAAATTGCCTCACGAGATCTCATAAATGGCGTGAATGAAATCACTGCTTTCCTTGGGTCGTTTTTTTTTTTCCACATTTCGCAGTCAAAGAAAGCATTTACCAGTGTTTCCAGTGCAACTTGCAAAAGCACGATGCTTTTAACAATCTTTGACACCGCTGACACCCTCCCCCCCTCCCCCCCTTACAATTCAGCCTTTCTCAGGCATCACAGGACTGCAGACCCTTGGAACATGATCTCACCACCTTTGTAGTGCACGACGATAATTTCTCCTCTCATGTACCGAATGGAAACACTAGGGATAATACAAAACCATTCGACGAAATTTGAAAGTAATCAGAGGCAGAAAAGTGTGTTTATGTGTTTTCATCTTTTTTGTGCCCTCCTTTAGCGTGTGCACAGAAGGTGCGCCATTGACACATATGCGAATGAAATGGCAAACAATCCCTGTTCAGCAACACTTTCAAACTCACCCAGGTACCTTTTTTGGGCGCTTTAAAAATGTTGCAATAGAGAGACACCCATCCATAAATTGCTGTGTGCCAGCAGTATAAGCACTCCTTTCGATGTTAATGCCTGATGGTTGCATGTGGTACCTGAAGGGTATCGAAAGGATTAGTTGGCTACCCTGCCAGTGGGAATAAATCAGCGGAACCCATGGACACGCCACAGAAAGGGATAAAAGAAACAGGGATGAGAAAGCTTAAACATCCTGTTGTGCACTGGAACCCATCCTGATTTTGTCGAATTGTTTTGATGGACCCACGTGCTTCCATCCTGTATATCAGGGCAAAAATTTCAGTGGCATTACACTCCAAAGGTGTGAGAGAGAGTTCAGTATGGCTGCAGCCCGTGATGTCCTTAGAGAAGGTTCTAATTGTCTGGGGGATGGCAGCCGAATCAAAGGTTGTCCAGAAAGTCATCCTGTTGCGTATCTAACTGGAAATGGTCGTTTTACACTGCGAAATATGTGAAACAGAACGCCCCAAGTGCTGCATTCATTCACACCATTTGCGAGACCATCAGACGCCTTTTTGTGTCTGTTCTGATTTGCGATGTGTCCGAAACGTTTTCCTTGGTCACTTATAATAAAACCACGCTATTTCAACACTAGGCGTCACATTTCTGACTTAGATCGCAGAAGTGTCAGGAGAAGGGGTGAGACATGGGTAAGAAGAGGTGTGGCTACCTTCCTATAGAGTAACACGTCCAGTGTGGCGCTGGGCAGAACTTTTGTTGAAATGTGGTGTCAGTGTGACATCATTAACACACCTTACATGAACGCTTGAACCCTGACCTATTTTTTCCACATGTCAACACTTGCTGTTTGAATCTTCACCGAACCTGATAATGGCGTCGCAGGGTGCCACGCTTTTGCACCATCACTGAGGAAGAATGCAGGCACCTTCGAGCCAAATTTCCAGCTTCTGCGTCGCAATGGGAGAAAATGACAGGGTTCCAAAAACGTGACGCTTTTCATTTCGTTGTACAGTATAGACAGTCCTAGAAAACTCCACAGATCTAAAGAAGAAAAACTTATTGCAATTCAGAATTACACACTACTATATGCACTTTTCCTGTTCTGTTAAAATAATTTTTAGGTCTCTGGCAACAAACAATTTTACTGACGGATTTGTAGGACCATAATGCTGCTTAGGTACCGTAACGTTACTTGATTATAACACAGGATTGCATGAAGTTACAGACCACCTTTAGGTCAGTATTGTATAATATCTAACTAATTCGTTACGGTTTGAGTGCACTCACCTTACGAATGCTTTGTCTCATTAAAAGGAACGTCTGTTGTAAGGCTGTTATGAAAACAGATTCACTTTGCTCGGATAGCTTTTCAATACCTCGTCCGTACAGGCGTACTAACTCACACTAAGTATGTCGTTAACCGCCGGCCGAAGTGGCCGAGCGGTTCTAGGCGCTACAGTCTGGAACCGAGCGACCGCAACGGTCGCAGGTTCGAATCCTGCCTCGGGAATGGACGTGTGTGATGTCCTTAGGTTAGTTCGGTTTAAGTAGTTCTAAGTTCTAGGGGACTGATGAACTCAGAAGTTAAGTCCTATAGTGCTCAGAGCCATTTGAACCATTTTTTGTCGTTAACCTTAGTCTGGAGCGCTTTTTCACTTGGACAGAGATTTTCTTGGTGGGTTTTCGATATGGGGCATAAAAGGTAAATATTTGGCAGTATAAGATCAGAAGAATAAGAGTGCTCCCGCTTCCTAGCCGACTCCTAGACAGCTTCTTTTGTAAAATCAGCTGAGTGCCTGCGGGCATTACCATAATCATAATTTGCTGTAGACGTTTTGGTTATAAAGCGAACGCAAAGCGTCTTTGCTATTGAAAGCAAACGTAAGATGTGCTGCGTAACACCTGGGAAGCAGTTTGTAGAGCACAACACCTTTATTGTGCCACGAGACGAATATCAATATCTGCTGAGAAGTTAAACGACTCTTGCCTTAAGATATATTTTTGTTAGGATTCAACTAGAAGGGAATGGTGAAAAGTAACGACACCGAACTTTTTATTCTGTTCTCAATATTGGTTGAGATATTAGATGTCATGCATATTACACGACCGACTACCTCACTACGCTGACACAAGGTGCAGCAATGCTCCCCTAGAGGGCAGCGAATTCTAGTGTGTTACATGACGGTGGGTAATGTAATTACGTAGTAGCGTGAGAAACAAAGTGCTGTAATAGAATTGCTAATCACAGAAAACGTGCCTGCAAGTGAAATCCATAGAAGAATAGAAACAATGTACAGTGATGAATATATCGACATCAGTAATGTGCGAGTTTTGCTCGTAAAGGAGGAAACGGTAGAGCCAATCTCAGCGTGTTTGATAGAGCGTGAAGTGTTTTCAAAAATCAAAGGAAACCTTTTAGGACTTCGCTGTGACAGCAATGAAGCGGTTCATGCACAGGAGATGTTGTGGCTCCGTCAACGAAGTCAAACATTTTGCAGTGGGGGTATCTACAAACTGTTCTCTCCTTCGGAGAAATGTGTTTGTCGCCATGGTAACTATGTTGAGAAATAAATACGTAGGCATAAAGAATAAAGGTGCAACTGTTAATAAAGTTTGTTTCGTTTGAACAGCTTTAAGAGTTTTCACATAAAGGATGCGGAGACACTAATTTTCAGCACGCCTTCGTATCAGTTTCTTCGTATGACGTTCATATAAAAGCCCCATATATCATCACTGTTAAAGATGTTTTATGGTATGCTCGTTGAGACGTTCGAACAAAAATGCATAAGTGCAGCACCACTGCGCCTGATTCTGTGTTCGGGTGGATGGTGGTCAAAATCCTTGTCTGGAAACCTCAATAGGCATTATAGTGATTTCCTGACGTAGCTTACAGCCAGCAATGAGCGGCCACGTTGATATGCCTAAGGTCTCATATTCGATTCTCATCTAAAGCAAAAATTTTAAGTTGCACCTAAAGACCTTCTTCACCTGAGGCACCGCCAATTGAAGAATAGATTGCTCCATAGTTATTCGGAGTCCTCTATGACCGCGATGAGATCCACCGATTATCGACTGGGGAGAAGTTAGTTTAGACTATAGGCAGACGTCGCAGCATATAAAAAAACACTGTGTATCGTTTACATTCTTATTCTGCATTCATATCGTTACTGAAAAATAAGATATATGAAAAATCATTACGAGTTTTTCAGTAGTCGTTTTGAGAAATTCGTTTGATCCTTCACAGTTTGATGTTGCACATATTTTTGTCGTTCAGATTTTTGCGCGATTCACTTTCTTGGCTATGACGGGAAGATAGTGAAAGCGTATGGAAATGGAGTAAATGGACAGTACCGAGAGCGCTATATTTCCGTTCCGTACCCAGACTTTTGGTTTCATGCAATCGTATGTGTTCATATTAGCCCCCAGTATGCTATTGTGAGATTCTTATTAAATTTTTTATTGCTATACAAGGCTTCTATTAAAGCTGACACTCCATTGTCAACATCAGTATTTATTCATACTGAAACATGGTAATATACAACAAGAGCAGGCTTGAGTTTCCCACTCTTATCTTAGAAATTACAGAATTCGTTTCTCTCTCTTGTAAGGACACTAGACATAACCTAAAGAAATAACCACTACCGCTTGTAACAGAAAATTGCACTTTCGTTCGGGTACTGGTGGAATTATTGTTTCAGCGATGCTGCCCAGTAGGAATTATATTAATTTTGTACTTATAAGGAAATTGGCATTAATGGCATCCAATCCAGCTCTTATATGTCTTAAATTTAAATTAAACAATGGAACATCCAGAATGGAATGTAACAATATTATGAAATGATTGCCACTTCCCATATAGCAGAGATGCTCAGTCGCAGGTAGAGACAATGAAAAGACTGTCACAAATAAAGCTTTCAGCCAATAACGCCTTCGTAAAAAATCACAGACACAACACAAATGCGCACACACGCACACACACACACACACGCACACACACACACACACACACACACACACACACACACACAAGCGCAAGCGCAACACACTCACATGACTGCAGTCTCAGCCATCTGAAGCCACTGGGCACTGGCTTCAGTTGCCTAAGAGATAAAAGGGAGAACGAGTCAAGATCCACCATTACTTGCCTGCTACAGAAAATACCACAATATATATTAAGGAAAGTCGTTGAAATGTAAATGAGTATGTCCTGACAGGAATGAATAATGCAGATAATAAGAAAAACGTATGGGTTATTGTCAAACAGAAGACAGGACAGCTAGTCAATGGACAAGATATCATAACAGCTGAACTAAATGACAATGTAGTGGCTGATAATGCATGAGTTGCGAATAGTTTTAACACTCCCTTTCTAAATTTAGCAGCAAACGTAGGACTATACAAAATTTAAGCAGCTAGAAGTAGCACCAACGTCCTTCAGAGAAATTAATAGAATTCTAAAAATTAAAAAAAAATGTTGCTATTGTGTTGGTGGAATTTGAAGCAGAATTTTGAGAAGCAGTTCTAACTTAATATATCATAACCACATACATTATGTAATGTATCGCTGGCATGTGGAATTTTAGAGGCAGATTAAAATATGCAGTCCTTAAACCTCTTCATGAGAAATTTGACAATAAACACTAAAATAATTATCATCCAGTTTCCTTAATAACATATTTTTCCAAAATACTCGAATTACAGTTTGGATTCCAGAATGGTTACTCGACTGAGAGTGCTTTGTTAACTATCTCTCATCGAATAATACAAGACGTACGTAACAGATATTTGCAGTTGGTATTCTCCGTGATCTGTTCAAGGCGTCTGATAGTATATATCAAGTTACACTCTTAGAAAAAATAGTTGTTTGGAAAAACAGCTTTGCACACAGCTCTTTGAATCATGCTTAACAAACAGAATGCAGAAAGTTGTGCTGTATAATTCGAACACTGTTGGAAGGGTGGAAAGTTTTAGTGGTTGAGGTGAGTCCCATTGCTTCAATTCCCATTCACTTCTGTTCTTTAATGACGTTCCAATAAACATTCAACAAGCAGAAGTAGTAATTCTTGCAGACGACACTGGTATTATAATAAATACAATCAGATAGAAAATCACAGAAGTGAATGTTAATGACGTTTTTGAAAGTATTAGTAAGCGATTCTCTCAAAATGAACTCTCCCTAAGTTTTGAGAAAACGAGCTATATTGAGTTTTGTACTACAAATATTCATACCAACAATTAATGTGGCAGTTGAACAGAATTAATAAGTTAGAATGCTTCAAATTCTTTGGTATACATATTGGTGAAAACTCCTACTAGAAGAAGCATATTACTGAGATTCTCTTAATGCTAATCTTGGAAACAAAGAATCAACCTCCTGATATATTTTGCATATTTCCACGCAGCAATGTCTTTCGGAATTATTTTCTGTTGCCACTCAACACTTGGAAAGAAAGTATTAATTGCTCTAAATTGAGCCGTAAGAATAATATGTGGCGTTCACCTGCGGTCGTCATGCAGGTATCGCTTCAAGCAGGTAGCCATTTAAACTGCACCATCGTAGTTAATACGAGATGCTACCAAATACCCAAGAATGTCATTGTACCAGTCAAACCAGAAGCAGTACGATATTCTGCCACCAGATGTCTCGAGGTACAAAGTTGCGGCACGAAGTTGCATCGCCTTCGTCACATCCAGTTTTGGATAATAGTGGTGAGTGTCGGTACGGGTATCAGTGATTCAACGAACTGTGAAATTGTTAACGTGACAGACAGAGGATTTTCATTAAATTCTATTTCATGTTGAACAAAACTTCAGCTGAAACCCACCGCATGCTGACAGAGGCATTTGGTGCGAGTACACCGAATCAAGCGAGAACGTTTGAGTGTTTCAAGCGCTTCAAGCACGACCGAGACACTGTTCAAAATTACAAATATTTTGGTGACCGTCAACATGCACAGCCCTGGAAATGATCGTGGAACTGCATGATGTGATTCACAAAGACCGAAGTCAGACCATTCACGATGCTTGCAACAGACTTGAGCTGTCATACGGTACATGTCAACAAATTCTAGAAGTTGAACTAAACATGGGACAAATTGCAGCGCAGTTTGTCCCTCGCTTTGTCAACATCGACCAGTGGAACTTCAGTATTCAGACGTGCACCGAGCAATAAAGCGTTGGAGAGAGTCCAAAACCCTTACCAAGAACCATAACAAACGATGAATCTTGGTTCTAGGGTTATGACCATGAAACGAAGAAGTAATCATCATAACGCTAAACGCTATCTTCTCCAAAGCCGAAAAAAGCTCGACAAGTTCGCAGCAACGTGAACTCAACGCTGATAATTTTTTTCGACATTGAAAGAATAGTGCATAAGAAGTTTGTCCCACGTGGTCAGACTGACAACGGTTAGTTTCACAGCGAGGGTTTGAGACGACTGAGGGAAAATGTTCGGTGCAAATGACCAGGGTTGTGGAAAAAGAAAGAATGGTTTGTGCACCACGCCAACGCACACGCGCACACCTCGCTCTTTGTGATGGAATTACCGGCCAAAAAATATATGACAGAGGTATCCCGCTCTCCCTGTTCACCAGAATTTGCCCCGTGCTATTTCTACTAGTTGTATGAAAATCGCGTTTAAAGAGCGACGTTTTGACACGACTGAAGACATTCAACTGGTATCGAAACGGGTCCTGAACATCCTTCACCATTTGGATATCCAGGAGTGCTTCCAAAAATGAGAATACCGCTAGGATCATTACATACATGTCCGAGGTGACTACTTGAAAGATGACGGAGTGCATTAGGATGTAAGTATAGTTTTCTGACTTTTACAGTGAAATTCTCGGATATTTTGGGTAGAACCCCGTATAATCGCTAATACTGTTCGTCATAAGGATTCCCCTGTATAATCGCTAATACTGTTCGTCATAAGGATTCCATCACAGTAAAAAAATACTTTATTATTCATTATTAAATCTGTTAATTGCTCAGAAATGTGTTTTGTATGCAGCTACAGAAGTTTTGGTCATTTTCCAATAACGGAAGGTAGCAAATCAAGTTTTAAATGGAACCTAAAATCATTTCTCCTGGACAACTCCTATTCCACAGAAGCATTGATATTTAGAAATTGGTGGCCTGTAAAAATAAATAAATATACAAATAAATAAATTTCATGTTTTCAAGTGTAGCTGCATGAACAGGACTCAATAATTGTGTGTTCATGATAGCTAACATTTGTCGAGTATGCATATTCTGTAAATTTACTCGTCGCACATCATTTCGACAAAACAATCGTTGAGATGACCTACGGAACATACGACTAATGGCATGTTTAGTTTACTGGTCCTTTTGTTGCGTGTGGTACTGATACATAAACTTCCTCTGGAGGACAGAACTTGCAACTCTTCTGAAATCGAGAACCTTGGCCAAAGACACTTTCTAGAGTGGTTACCTGATTTTACGCTTCGGTGCATCAGGCTGACTAGCCGAAAGCTGCAACAGACAGAACACAGGACGTACGATTCGATTTTGCCAACCAGTCAGAGTGTGGCTTTTAGAAGTTTCCGCCTCTTCACTGAGGCGAATATCAAGTTTTCAAGCGGATTTCGTTTCAGTTAAATTTTTGATGACAAACAACAGAAAAAATTTATCTTATTACAACTCTGAGGTCGATGATAAAGGAATACGGTCCGGGGTTCCGTGTAACTCGTCTCCGAATATATCGTTAAGGGTAACATAACGACCCACCGAACGTCCTTCTCCTCTGTCTGGTGTGACCAAGGAGCTGCCGATAGTTTGCTTCCCGTCATTTAGTTCATTGAACTGCATATAGCGTAAGCACCATATCATTCCAAAGTGTCAGAAATAGCTGACTAACGTGTCCGAACGGTAACAAATGGTTCAAATGGCTCTGAGCACTATGGGACTCAACTGCTGAGGTCATTAGTCCCCTAGAACTTAGAACCAGTTAAACCTAACTAACCTAAGGACATCACAAACATCCATGCCCGAGGCAGGATTCGAACCTGCGACCGTAGCGGTCTTGCGGTTCCAGACTGCAGCGCCTTTAACCGCACGTCCACTTCGGCCGGCGAACGGTAACATCTCAAGTCTTATTTCTGTCTTCATTCACTGGTTCTACTGTTAGCCGCGAACAGCCTAAAATACTATGAGAAAAATGAAATTGGAAAGCAGCTGAAAACCAGTATCTGTGTTTTACAGACTGTCATCAAAAAACGCGTGCATCTCGAAGAAAGGAGTAATTACTTACTGTCATACTTGCGGTGACAATTTTTCTTCCTCGTAGAACGGACCTCTTTGTTAAACTGTTATGCTTAAAATTCTTTTTTTAATATCCAGAAGCCGGTGTTCTTTGACCACAGACGCCACCACAACGAATATGGAAACGACCAAATTTTGATAATTTATCGTATCTTTTTCTAAGACTTGGTAAAATATCTCCTCGAAGGACGTGGGATACACGAATATACTGACTGTTGTGTAGAAAAAACGCTGAAATTAAATACCTGAAATTATCAGACGCTCCTTGTCCACCACCGTATCATTAGAGAGAACTCAATCAATCACTGTGTAAGGTAAATTATTAGCTACCAAATGAAAGAGTTGGATCAAGTTAGATTTTGTTTTTATTCAAGATGAAACTAGGTATATCATAAAACTTCAAGAACCGATTGGAAACTCAAGCGCTTTTGAAATATGGCTTTCCTTAACACCATGTATATTGGGTAACTATTTACAAAGGGTCGCCACCAGTGTGACACTGGACAATTCGCTTGAACTGGTGCCTTCTAAACAATTTATGGACACACAACTAATGATTTCAAGTGTACTAGTAAAAGAATCAAGTTACCATGGCGTTAACAGAGTACACAGCTGGAACGGAATTTGAAACTAAATAGTTGAAAAATCATTAGAATTGTCGTGAGACCTACAGTTGATACCTATGTCAAGTAAATGACTTATGAGTGGTTCTAGGGAGTTGACTGAGTGAAGACGGAAACATCATCTTGCTGATACCGACGCCGTGGAACGGTACAGTAAAACTCTGCAGTGACATGGCAAGAACGCCCAAGTCCATCCATCCCATCACTCAAAGCGTTTTCGAGATCCCCAGCAACCAGCTGCCTACTCCAGCCTGAGAGATCTCTTCCTGATCTCGGAACAGTCCTTGCAAAATTTTCTCCAAAACCAGTCAGCAAAAGGCGTAAGTGAACTGCCAATCCCAGACCTGGAAAATGGTTCCCCGTTTCCCATCAAGTAATGTAACATGCATCAACGAATGAGAACCGTAGTTTCTCCACCCTGCAGGGACCAGGCTAAGATTCCTACAGCCAGTTCTCTGCGATGGGAAATCTTTCAGATTTTAGTAAGGCTAACAGCCTCGTTCACACAGAAGAAGAGCTGTGGAAATTTTAGAAGTGTACTTGTGGCTATAATTTTGGCTTAGAAACAGAGCACAACGATAGCAAACATACCAGGACGGCCCGAACCACCATCAACGACTTTAGAGGGGCCGAGTCTTAAATTGAGATCAATGAGGAACCATATGTTATTGTATGCAAAGCTGGCCTGAGCGCCTTCAGGCCCATCTCCCACTGACCGGACACGGCTGGCAGATATTCTGCAGGCTGTTGCTCGGCACAGTGCTATCCTCCCAAGAACCCCGGCACCAGGGAAAATAGGGTCTCACTGACGTGTCGCTCTGCTGTGCATGAGAAGGTTGACTACCCACAATCAGAGAAAATCCCACATATACCGAGCGAAGATACGAACATAAATTTGAATGTCATCAGAAGTGGACTTGATACCAGAATCCAACATGATCACTCATCTACATTACTAGCAACTACGTATTAACCGTTCATGAGCCACATCCATAAAATTACGAGAAAGTCACAGTTAACACAGAACGATTTGGAAAGCAAGGCGAAGAAATGACATTTTGATATGCTAACCTCGTGTGCAACGCCGGATAGTGTACGAGAATACAGGCAACTGCTGCACGTGTTAACTCTTAACATTGGTCTTGATGGCATATTATTATTCTTTCCTGTAATGTAAACTTGGAACACATGTGCGTTGGCATTATGTTGATAGCACTGTGTCTGCTTGCCTATTATGCTGTGTAGCCGACAGTTAAACTTAACAGTTTAGCAAAACAAAATTATGAGCATCTGAAGAATTCTTTTCTCAGCTGTTCACATAACAATTTCGCGTGGTAGGGATGATACTGTGTAAGACCTGCGTGCTTTGCATATGACCAGCTTTTGTGATTCATGAAGTCTTCCAATGACAAGCAAATCCAATGCTATAAGCATTTGACAGTTTTAACAAGGTTGTAATGGATAGTAAACGCTTAACATTGCACAATCGAAAAACTAATCGTAATCAAGCATTTTTTGGTAGCCACAATTTGGAAAGCTAGGTACTCCCCGTGTGCAGTAACCTTACAGTACTGCATACATTCATAAATTATATCTTTTCTTCTTCTCTAATTGCTAATCTTATCCATATCTGTGTGGGACACTACCCAATTCACAGTAAAGTCAGGAAGAGATAGCTTCACTCTAGAATAGCGTTCTGAAATTTCAGTTGAGGAGAAGCATCAAACTAACTTTTTACAAAAATATTCTAGGATTCGAGCCCAGCCGAGTATTATATTATGAGTCATATTTGGCGCCAAGTTTTCAAAATATTTCGAAGTCCTAGCGTCAGCGTCGAGGAGGAGACGGATCACGTCATGGGCAAAACGTATACACGTTAGAGTCACAATGTTTCATGGCGCTTGCTGGTGAGCTAGATGTGGTTTCGTACTGGTATACCCCTAAGCGGTGACAATGCATAGGCGCTCTGCAACATGCTTGTGCCATGTGTGTTGCCAGTCATCTGCCCTGTATGCATTTCTGTTGGCCAAGCCAGTTACAGTGTTCCCTTGTAAAACATCTTTCTCCACTTACAGATATTAATTCTTCAAGTTTCGTCGCTGACAATCGCTCTATCAGTTTACAGTGGTTAGTTGTACATTTGGTTAGTACATTCTGCTAATTTGGTGAAATTTCTTCATCCCAGGGACAGCTAACAGCAAAGAACCACAAAACCACAATCATCACTGCCAGTATCAGTGAAAATTATATATATATATATATATATATATATATATATATATATATGTATGGCGTTTAAATAGTGTAGGTACAAACAAAGGGGCGAGTAGAGAATAATGAAAATAGTAAAAAATCCTAGTAAACTTTGGTTCGGAAATCAATGATTTCCTCAATACATTATGTTAACAGTGTCCGCCCCGGTAGCCGAATGGGTATAGGTTAGGAACTGGATTCCTAGTAGAGAGGGAATGGATTGGGTCACGTTCCCGACCCTAACCTCACCTGCAAGTCACACCTGAAAAATAAATCAGCAGTACAGCAGATACAAGGATATGGCGAGAAACATCTGGTGTCTGATATAAAGGAAGATCTTGAACTCCCTATAGATGCGATTAGAAGGCTGGAACTGACAAAAATAACAAGGCAGTGAAATATTTTGCGATGTCACTGTTCGGGACTGCTCTTCTGTCCACGTAGTTTACCCTGGAAAGAACACACATCAAGGATTTACTGAATGATTAATTTTGGTCTGGGAAATGATGATGAGGAACCGGCTGCAGAAGAAGAAAATGTACATGCTGATCTGCAACCAGTTGAAGGTGATAGTGAAGGTGCTAAATTGTGCTACTGCTAAAGACTCATTTTTTGAATGCTGTAATTTATGACTGCAATTATCTGTCACCTTATTTATGTCATTTCATTGTAGCCATTTTTGTTACTGTTTTTGGCGAATAAAAAAAAAAGTGGTCAGCGTGACAGACTATCAATCGTAAGGGCCCGGGTTCGATTCCCGGCTGGGTCGGAGATTTTCTCCGCTCAGGGACTGGGTGTTGTGTTGTCCTAATCATCATCATTTCATTCCCATCGACGCGCAAGTCGACGAAGTGGCGTTAGATCGAAGGACTTGCACCAAGCGAGCGGTCTACCAGACGGGAGGACCTCGTCACACGCCATTATTATTATTATTATTATTATCAAATTAAGAGTGACAGGTAGTACATCAACACTTTACAATAGTCCTTGAGAATCTAAACTGAGATATGCACTTAAGGACAAATTGATTACAAGTGTTCCATTTGGCCACCATTCGTGTGAGGGCAAGTTTCAGCACATGTCCTCATCGACGTCTGTATACATTGAAACGGCCGTGCCGCAGCGGATACACCGGTTCCCGTGATATCACCGAAGTTAAGCGCTGTCGGGCGTGGCCGGCAATTGGATGGGTGGCCACCCAGGCCGCCATGAGCTGTTGCCACTTTTCGGGGTAAACTCAGCCTCGTGATGCCAATTGAGGAGCTACTCGACCGACTAGTAGCGGCTCCGATCAATGAGAACTATCATAACGACCGGGACAGCGGTGTGCTGACCACACGCCCCTCCTATCCACATCTTTAAGTGGGGATGACACGGCGGTCGGCTGGATCCAATTGGTCACTTGTGGCCTGAAGACGGAGTGCTTTTTCCGAATGCATTGTCAACCATCGACAATCCATTCGCTGAATTCATCGAGGCTGTCAACCGGGCTGGAATAAACTGAAGCATTTAAATATCTCCAAAGCAAACAAAAAGTCTAAACTTAGCTCAGCCATTACTAGTGCTGTAATGTTGGCATGGCTTTAGTTGGGCATATGTCGTATTATGGGAAACCATTGGTGCATAAGCACGAGCATGACTGTTTCACAGAAACGTTCAAAAGTTCCGAACCACGTGATGACTCCCTCTACGATCTACGACAAAACGTACTGAAAAATAATTATCTGGAAAGACAATGTTGGTCTCAGCGGATCTCCCTTCGTGCAATGGATTAGTTAGATGCTCAAATTCTGAATGTAATGTTTCACATTCTGAAGACGAACCTCTTAGTAACAACACTAAATGGATGCTACATATTCTCATGTCAGTAAATGTGTACCAGTTTCAAAATGGGCGTTACTATAAAGAAAGGGTTCCGATCGAGGCTTACTTTAGACATAGAAATGATTAGACATTAATTTTCCCAAACTGATTACAACTTCCAAGAAATGAAAGTAAAAATGAATGAGAATTTAAAACTTCGAATTTCAACCATGTATAAAGAAATGTGCTGTGTATTTAATCTGAGTCACTTTTGTTAAATCAGATTCCCTACGACCTAAAATTGACTATCAGCTTCCGGTCTTGAGTCGACTACATACCACCTCTCTCACTAGCCACTAAGCGAAAACCGACGGACTACTAGCCCAGAACCGCACACAACACTCAATGGATCGCTTCCGCCTGCAAACGCAGCTCACTTTTTCACCCAGTGCTAAAATGCTGATTCGAAAATCAGTCCAGGTTGGGGTCCAGAGAAGCGACAACTTTCGCTCCACAGAGAACTACACATGTCTACAGGTATCGATACAAACTAGTGATCGACATCTCGCATATATAATCATATATCGATTCGTAATAATTAAGTGCAGCTACTCACAGAGATCTAGCGTGGGCTGTAATTATCGTCTAGCAGCGAAACTTGGTAGATATTCCAATACATTAAAGCCGAACAGTTTTACTTTTAATAAAGTTAGCTCTGAATTTGATCCCCAGGTGCAAACATGACACTATGAAAGCAACAAAGACGTAGAGAAATGTTTTCATATGTACTGTTTTAAAAACGGGATGTGGGCAGAAAAAGTCAAACAAATGAGAAAGTCATAATGTTGAATTTATTATTAACCGCCGCTTACACAATTTGTTCAGTACGAGCAGCAGAAACATCTATGAGATACTGCACAGGGCCGCATTTGTACCTGGTAGTCATAATTAGAACTATTTCCTTTCCTATGTAAATCGGTTCCACCTAAATGCATTAACGTATCTACCAATCTTCACTGCCATACGATAATTACAGCCCACGCTGGACCTCCATGAATAGCTGCACTTTAATATAACCACTTTGTACATTATTTCTCAAGTCAACATCCAGTTTCCCCAACACACAGTAATTGCACAGAGGAGAATGATGTATCGTTAGGAAGGTCTTCTACCCGGCTTCTGTCTTTGCATATCGATTTTGCACTAAAACTTATTATTTGTGGTAAAATTTTAACATAAAACACACTTTTAACTGTCATAGAAAAAAGAGCGTCATGGATGTCCAGCTTCATGGCTATATTGTACAAAACTAACTTATTAATCACGAATAACAGACTCCCTTTAAATATTATCTTACTAAAAGTATCATTTTATTTGTTTTAAAGTAATTACCTATATTAACTCTAAACTTTGTATGCAGCATTATCATAGAAATCACCCATGACCACTGCAGTAGTAAATTATCTCTTCCTATCATACAAGCTGACTTTTATAAAATAATATACTTTCCAGAACGACAAACTTATTTGTCATTCTCGACTTGAATTATGATTTATCTACCACTGCTACTACGGCTTAACATGCTTACTGTAACTGAATCTTGTTCAAAATTATGTGCATGATATTGTATATAGAAGTATGTCTTACAAATTCATGATTATTATTTCACATAGTTCGTTTCATTTTCCAAGAAGTTCTCTCTTTATTCTTGCAACCACCTTTATCCCAACAACTACAGTTACTACAAAAACTGCTATTCTTTAAAACTATAAAAGTGCAAAAGTTTTGCTTAGGTATTCTGGTATCATAATATGTAAAGTCTTATCGGAATGTACTCTCTTAAAATTCCTTCTTGGAGACGTTTATCTGGAGTGTAACGTGGTAAGAAAGTGAAATGCAGACAATAAAAATATCAGACAAGAAGAAAAAAGTAACGTATAAGAAGTAGTGCTAAGGAATAATGCTGAGGGTTCCATGGGTAGATCAGATAACTGAAGTAGATTATACTGAATCGAATTGGAAAGAATAGGACATGGCAGAACCTCACCAAAAGTATGGATCAGTTTATGAGTCTCATTCTGAGGCATCAAATAATCGTCTAGTTGGTAACGAAGGGACTGTAGAGTACAGAACTTTTACAGAAAACAAATGTTTGGCTGCATTAAGCAGGTTAAGAAGGGTGTAGGTTGTAGTAATTATACAGAGATGATGAAGCTTTCACAGAAAAGATTACCATAGATAGCATTATCAAGCCAGTCTTTAGACTATAGGTCACAAAAACAGATGATTACGACATATATTCATTGTGCAATAAAAAATAAAATCTATACAAATGTCGGTTTTCATTTTGTTCAAAATGTGGTTGACATTAGAATTGACTGCAAAAAATTAAAATTTTGTTATTCAGGTTATAGTTCTCCAAAAACTGGGATGGATATGTCCTGTAGCCACTGTCTTCCTCTGGCAATAGTAATATGTAATCGCTACTTGGTTATCTGACTTTCTGAGGTCCTTGTCTTCATTTCACAGCTCGTTCATCACCTCATCTACAAATCGATCATATATGAGACTAATGATACCATTATTTCTCTTTCTTATTTCAATCATCCATTTTTCCATAAAAACTAGTGCCAAAACTTTTCCATTGAATTCATTGCTTACACTTGTTATTGAAAGTGCACCTGCTTTAATCGAACTAAATTGTTGCCATTCTATTTCCTGATACGTCTCATGCTCCAAAGCTGTCACAAGAACAATAAGGCCCCATCTGTCACACGACTGACTTTCCGGCCAAAATCGACTGCTTGTGGTAAGTGGACACTATGTGTTCCCCAGCCAAGTCATGAGTTGGTAAGTGACATCAGTGATTAATTGACTGTGATGAGTGTGTTCCAAATTCCTGAGTATGCTGAAGGTTTCGCAATGTGGAAACAGGGAACTGTGGCATCATCTGCAACCAATGGATGTCAACCAATTCTCACTGAGCTCACTCATGTCATACTAATGGATTTCGTGCTTTTGTATCTTTTTTAATCTTTCATGTTACTTTTTTCCATTTTTTCGGTGTCACATTGCGAGGTTTCTACGAGAACTTGATCATTCCTACAAGTGTTATGGGGATCCCTCCCAGTCTATTAACGAGATACGTCAATGATTTTATGCCATTTGCGACACTGGTTAGCAAATAAGAAGGTAAGCTACCTCCAAACAGGATTTCAGTTGTTTTTTTTGGATGCATGTGATAAATTGTTAACAATCTGCTCAAATGCGGTCATGTATTGTAGTTTATTGGTGTGCGATCCTTATCCTTGTAAAGCTATTGCACCCTCTGAAAACTCTTCCTGTGCGAACTGTTTCTCGATAACATTTAGAGATCAAAATTTGACTAATTTGTTGTTCTCATACAATTGACTTCCATGATTTTCAAGTGAAATTTGGGGCATTGTCAGAAAGTATAACTTGTGGTTTTAGAAATCTAGGAATGTAACCTTCCCTGATTCTTTCGATGATAGGAGCTGCAGTTACAGTTTTAGTAACATGTATTCAGATATGCCTGGAAAATAAATCGTATGGAGCCACAATGTAATTTACACACTCTCTATTCTGAGACAACACCGATGACGATGTATCTGGTTTTCATTGGTTCATAGGTTAAATGGGATGTAAAGCTATCTTGTTTGATACTGTCATGGGTTTGCCTTTCTGACAAACAACGCAGGTGCATAGGAACTGATACACTCAACTATGCAGATCTGGATGGTGACAATGCAGAGCAATCAGGTGCATGTACCATACCATATGGTCCTAGGATGCAGTTGAAGTACACACACACCACACATGCAAGTCTGGCGTTTACTGATGGAACAGAACACTATGATGTATTTTATAGGACTAAGCTATTTCATGACTTGGATTTTGTGCTACTAGTTCCTTGACTTTTCACCACTCAGATCAGCGTCTTCCAAAACTCCCACATCCCTGAATATCTCCACCTAATAACAGTAATGTATAGGGTCTTTCATTAGTAGTACTTTAAAATCAGAGACCTGATCAATTAAACTGAATACTTGGGCACTCCCTGTGGGAGCCAGGATAATACATCCGTGATCGCATTATCCTTTCTTTTGGTGTGAACTGTTCCATAATTATATACATGCAAAGAGAGAGCCAATCGAGCGAATCTCGGATGAAGCAATTTACAACTTGGCAGAAACGTATGGCTTGATGGACACAGAAGACTTTTATATGCTTGCCATGTACATAAAAATTAAACTATTTGAGGGACCATACCATGGCTGAGGCCTCTAACCCGTTGTGTAATCTGATCTTTCACATTCAGTAAGCGCTCTGTTAGGGAAATTAATCACTCTCACATTGGCTTCCCTATCTTTTCTATCGCCTGAAGTAGGCGGACACCTAATCCTGAGCAAGATTCATCAAACGCAATGCAGAAATCCTGCATATCGTGGTGTGTGAAATATTCCAGAAGTGACTAAAGCACGTTTCATTTTGTTAAAGTCATCCTTAGCAGTTCAGGACTGTTCAGCAACCAGGTAGGCACAAACTGTCTAAAAAGGAAGCCAGCTGCAGAAATGCTTTTAATTCTCTTTTCATTGAAGGAAGAGCAAAATTCTCAATTACTTTTATCTTTACAGGATCGGGTACCATTCCTCTCAACAAGATGATGCCGCCTAGAAATTTAACCTCATCCGCAGATTTCGGATTCTCCAAGTTGGAACTGATTTCATTATATGAGAATTTCTCAAACAATGTAATAAGTTCTCCCCAAGCTGCGGTGGCTACTTGAAAGTCGTCCACACACACTGAAATTTTGTCTAATAGTTCCAATCCAAAGACAGTGTCTAGCGCTGTTACAAAGGCCCTGGAGCTCACATTTAGCCCAAAGGGCTCCCTCCGAAAATAACGAGGTGTACTGGCTTGAATCCTCCATTAAGCTCACCTGCCAATAGAAATATTTCAGATCGATTGTGGACAGGTTTATCCCACAGAATTTATTAATGTGTTCCTCTAGCACATCTTGTCCAGTCCTCACTGGAACTATAATTTTATTAACAGATCTCGCATCAGAAACAAGTGTGAACCCCCCTTCGGACTATGGTACAGCGAAAGTGGGCTGCTGCATAGTAAGAAGGATTTCTCTGTAACACCCCATTGCAATATTTTTTAGACATCTCTCTTCACAGCCTCCCTTCTAACCCATTGGATGGAATATGTCATATGACAATATGTTTCATGGGAACCACCTCCATATGATATGTATAAACTTAAATTCCTACAGGTTTTCTGGAGGAAACATGGATGCAAGAAGCTAGCTAACTCGACTTTCTGTTGCTGGGATAAGCACGCAGGTTCATCGGTTTTCTCATTCATGCACGCTGGGTCACACATTGCGTCTTCACTATTTGATGGAACAGGCGCAGTGCTCGAATAGTCGAGGGGATCGTGCGTCCACAACACCTGAGATTGAACGATTTTGACTCTAAACCCTTGACACAATGTGCCATGACGTGCCTTGGTTCTAATTAAATTTAAAACAACGTTTCTACCATCTTTCATCAAATGGAACTTGCCGCTCAGAAGGTAGATTTGTTTCCTCCTGCCTTGTAGGAAATACATGCCTACACAGCAAGCAATCCAGACGTAAACTCTCAATGACAGTAAATGTGCAACTGACAGCTCTGTCCTCAGATAGTACATTATTCTGTGGCTGCTTGTCAACCATCTGACCTCTGCCACAAATAGTGACAGATACCAAACAGTTTTGAACCGGCAGAATGGGTACTTTCAGAGTGTCAGTAACACTCTTAATAAGTTACCTGAAATGACATTTATGATGGCACTTGTACCCAATGTGACAGTGTTCGGAGTTACACCGAAAACAGCGCTGACTGCTGCTTGTACAATTTCTTCTGTTGATCCTGTACATAATTCATGTTCACCACTGAGCTCTTGCCTATGACATCCTTCTAGTATCTCAACATATTGAATTGTTCAGTGGAAATGGCATCCTGTGACTGTCATCAGCGACCTCGAGGACGTCGCATCTTGTTTGTCACTTCATTCAGTGATGTGTTCCCTCGTCACCTCAACTACTCGAATATCGTCATTTTCTGGTGCTGGTCAGTTTACGGAAGGTCCCACACTGATTACTGGTCTATTACTGTAATAGTTTTGTGGCTGGGTGGATACTTCTTCCTATAATTCATGTGCCGTTGGTGGTTATGGTTCAAAAATGGCTCTGAGCACTATGGGACTCAACTTCTGAGGTCATCAGTCCCCTAGAACTTAGAACTACTTAAACCTAACTAACCTAAGGACATCACACACATCCATGTCCGAGGCAGGATTCGAACCTGCGACCGTAGCGGTCCCGCGGTTCCAGACTGTAGCGCCTAGAACCGCACGGCCACTCCGGCCGGCCGTTGGTGGTTACGGTGTGGTCCATCTAGCTTGCATGATACCCTGGATTGAAACAGTTGTTATTATTCCTCTGTAGCCTGTGAAAGGCTGCGAGTTCTGTATGTTTACACTACTGTTTTGATTCACGTCCGTATGTGGCGGTGCCATGTCGTTAACACAACAGTCATTGGTGCGCCTGTGTTTGGTGGAATAAAACATGGAATTAATAGGCTGCACGCCACCCTTGCTGTTGCCACATTTAACGACATTCTGGACTGAGTCGATCAAATCCGCGACCGACAAGAAATGCTCCAGGTTGTTGTCGGTTATAGTAATCAATTTCTCACAAATGTTGATAGGAAATGTAGCCTCCAAAATTATCAATACGTCTTCAGTGGCCATGGAATCTTTCCAGTAGCAAGTTTTACTAGTATCTCCCTCGAAACACCGCGTTAGGCTAACTTGTTTGCGATTGTATACTCGTCGGTTAAAAACCTCTTTTCTAGATCGCTCCTGCACTCATCCTGACCAATAGTTCGCAAGGAATGAATTCTCAAACTGATCATATGTCGCACTATTCGCTGCAGTTTCAGTTGCCCATAGGGCATCCTCGCCATGTATATATACAGCGACGAACTGAGATATCTGCCTTTCATTCCAGAACTTGGACAGGATACCTTTAAACGCTTTTATAAAAACAACCAAATGTGGAGACTTCTTTTTTGGGAAAACATCTGGAATTGACGATGCTTCAAAAAGCTTTCTTCCAAAAGTAACACCGTCAAGGTAGGCCATCCACCCAAACATTCTGTAGTATATTCTGTTTATGGACTAACGTACCCTTACTCATCACGATACGTTTGATAGTAAGCGTTGGTCATCTCCAAAACTTCATGAGTACGATCAAGGGCTAGTGATGCGTCATGTAGCAGTCCTCTTACAGCAGTGACTTCGTGGTGCAACTCAGTGGTTCAAAATGGTTCAAATGGCTCTGAGCACTATGGGACTTAACATCTGAGGTCATCAGTCCCTTGAACTTAGAACTACTTAAACCTAACTAACCTAAGGACATCACACACATCCATGCCCCAGATAGGATTCGAACCAGCGACCGTAGCAGTCGCGCCGTTCCGGCCTGAAGCGCCTAGAAGCGCTCGGCCACCGCTTGAGCAGAAATGCTGTCGTGCAAGTTAGGACTATCACGATGTAGTACATGCCATACGTATTCTAATTTCCTCCGAAAACATTCACCTGTCCTGTTTAAAAGGCAGAGCGGGATTTGCGTTGCGCATGCGTCGCCCATGGCGTGCGGGGGCATATTCAGCAATTGCCGACCAACCGAGCAGGCACGGATGAAGGAGTCGATTCTGGAGAAGGGGGGGTTGTTTCTTACATTTCCTTCGCCCCTCCCCCCCATGTAATTTATTTCTTCACTCTCACTTGCAGTATAATGCTGAGGGCTGTTACTTTTTCAAGCTCTGATCGGTCGTGAAATTAAAAGTACAGTGAAAATGAGGTCAAGCTTTATGTAGATGTGTTGTGCAGTGTTTCTGGAAATCCGTCGATAGAGTCACGTCGCACTTTTTAGTTCTGAACTCATAGTGAGCACACCTAGAGCAATAGAACCGCCCGCCAAGTACTGTCATTCGCCGCGCGGGATTAGCCGAGCGGTCTAAGGCGCTGCAGCATGGACTGTGCGGCTGCTCCCGGCGGAGTTTCGAGTCCTCCCTCGGGCATGGGTGTGTGTTTTGTCCTTAGGATAATTTAGGTTAAGTAGTGTGTAAGCTTAGGGACTGATGACCTTTCAGTTAAGCTCCATAAGATGTCACACACGTTTTTGATCTGTCATTCGGTTTCTTCATGCCGGAGGGTTCCACCTTATTTCATGCGGCCCACTAAATGTCACTGACATTCGTGTTCTTCCTCACGGCAGTGTTTGGCCACACACTGCAGATGGAACAGAGACCCCTTGCAGCGTTTTTGATGGGAATTGTTTGATCACTCACCACAAAGTCGCACTTGGTTCTTTCTGATTTTCGCCTCTTTGCATACATAAACCGCTCGCAACGAGAACAGCATTGAGGCACAGACAACGAGCAGCAAACCAGCTTAGACTGTTGGTGGAAAGCACAGGCAGTGTCCTTCTATGACGGGAGAACTGTAAAGTGGATACCAAACAACGGCAAGTGTTTAAAACGAAGGGCTGAAACGAAGTAGCTGAAGATATAATTAAACGTTGCACATAAAGCTTTTTGTTTTGTCGTTGTGATTTCCATTTCAGACTGATTGGACATTTAAAGAAATAGCTCTCATACTTATTTTAATGCTTATTTCATCGCTTCAGCCTGACTTTAATACATAGTTTTTGCCTAACTTGTAAGAATAATATTTTACACATATAAAATCAAAGTGGGCACTCAATTATGTCAGTATTTCTCTTATCTCTGAAACTCTGAACACATATCTGCAGATTACACCTAAGTGAAGATGTAAACGAGAACAATGCGGTAAGTAGTTTCCGCTTACCGTCAAGAAAGACAGCTTTTCTTTTGTTTTTATGATTTTGTAATTCAATCGGAAAAATTGAATCCTTGTAGGATCGGTTTGTTGCCTTTCTGTTTTTCTGTCTGTCCGACTTTTAAGACCTCCTTTTCTTGGGAACGGGTTGACATATTAAGCTGAAATTTAGGTTACAGACTAAGGTCTATGTTGGGAGTGCGAAACATTTAAGCTTCTAAGTCAATCTAGTCAGAACATACTGTCATGTATGTCACGTATTTTGATACCCCGAAACTCACTCATCAAAATCGTTAGGGTGATTCTCGTTGACCTAAAATCACAAAATTAAGGTTTCACAGTGTAAGTAAAGGACAAAATCCAAAAACTGTTATCACTTTTTTTGTGATTTGTTGTCCGTCTGTCTGTCTGCCCGTCCGTCATTTAAGACCGCTTTTCGTAAAGAGTGGGTAAAGGTAACAAGTTGAAATTTAAGTCAAGTGCTAAGGTCTAAGGTCCCTTAATTCATGCTTGTAAGTTGATGCAGTGAAAAGATGCGGTCATATATATGTCACATGTTTTCACACTCGCAAACATCCAATAGAAAGACAACACGAAATTTATTAATACTATGATCTATACACATAATTAGATTTGAACCTAACGTAAGCCCTACTCGCACTTGACCAGATTTGTATTACTGAAGGGCTATCGTTTTATGTCTTAGTGAACCTTCCTTAGGTTTGCCGGTTCTGCATCTAGAATCAATAATCGCGTTTAATTTTTGTTGGTATCAAGTATGGCCGGCTTGTGAACGGGCACCTGGCTAGAGTGCTCTTCGCCGCCGATTAGTACACAGGCCCATCGACGTGGACTAGTGCAGAAACGACAAACTGGAAAGTTACCCATATTGAACATAGCTTGCATTTATCTAGAATTTCTTCCCAGTTTTATACTGTTTTAAGCCACTTCACTTTCCGAAAGTTATCGAAGTATCTTGGGGAACAGTGAAATGAAATGGAAAGAAGATAAGGATTTATGGTCAGAAGACTATCGGGTAACATCAACAGCAGCAGAAAATGGTACAACATGAGTAGGATTCGTTTTCAATGGGAAGGTAAGGTAAAGAGTGAGTTACTGTGAACGATTCAGTTTATGGGATTGTTCTCATGGGAATCGGCAGAATGCCGACACCAACAACAATCGTTCTGGTACAGATGCCGATGTCGCAGTCCAAAACCAAAGAGGATACTGAACGAGTAGTTCAGTATGTAAGGGGGTATAAAAATCTATAATCAAGCAAAACTGGGATGATGTTATAGAGAAAGGAGTAGAAGAAATGTCTACAGAAGAATAAGAGCTTGGTAATGCAAATGAGAGAGGAGAAACACTAACTGAGTTCGACAATATATTTCAGCTGTTAATAGAGAATACTCTGTCCGAGAATCACATGAGGAGGATATATATCTGGAAAAGTCCGGGAGATACGAGAAGATACTAGTTACATTACATAATGGTAAGGTAGAAATCCCGAAACCAGATATTGGATTTTCAGGCGTACCCAATAGCAGATATAGACTCAGATCACACATTAGTAATGATGAAGAGTAGACTGGAGTTTAAGAGACTGCGCAGGAAGAATCAGTTAGCAAAGAAGTACGAAACAGAAGTACTAAGGAATGAATTTCTCTGAGGCTATAGACATTGCGATGATGATAGCTCACTAGGCAGTTCAGTTGAAGAGGAACGGACATTTCTAAACAGGACAATCACAGAAGTTGTAAGTATAAACATTGATACAAGGAAGGTAACCGCGACGAAATCATGAGTTACAGAAGAAATACTTCACTGATCGACGGCAGTAGTAAGTACAAAAATGTTCAGGAAAATTCAGCTATACAGAAATACAATTCACTTAGGAATGAAATAAATAGGCAGAGCAGAGAAACTGAGACGAAATGGCTGCATGAAAAGAATGAAGAAATGTAAAAAAAAAATGACTGTTGGAAGCATATAGAAAAATCAAAACAACCTTCGAAATTAAAAGCAAGGAAGGTAAAATTGGAAAGCAATGGGACTTCCACAGTTAAGCGCAGAGGAGAGAGCGAAAATGTGGAAAGAGTGTATTGAATGCCTCTTTGAGAGAGAGGACTTGTCTGATAATATAATGGAAGAAGAAACAGGAGTCGACGGGAAAAAGATAGCGGATCCACTACTAAACCAGAATATAAAAGAACATTGGACGACTTCATATCAAATGAGGCAGGATGAATAGATAACATTGCATCGGAATTTATAAAAACTGGGGACATTGTAAGGGGTCCATAGGCCCTTACTATAACTTTGCACTTGGCACAGGTCGATTGGACGAACAATCGAGTGCGACGTGTTGCGAGAGCGAGTGTGGAGATGCGCCAGTGTGGTTGGCGGGTTTATGTGTGTGAAGGCCATTGTTGAAATATAGGGTTTTAACGGGAAGGGTGTCGCCATCGCCGTGGTTAGACCCCTATGTAATAGATTAATACCGGGAAAGTGAAGAAGTATCATTACGAAAGTGATCAGTGACGTTACTATTGCCGATATTTGGTTTCGCGTCTACCGCGCCGGCCTAACCTTGGATTGCAGTGTTTGATGCAATGATGGATTAGCGTGTGACGATAATGGAAAATGAAGGAAGCCTGTGCTGAGATTAGCCGTAATTAGATATGTCTCCTTTTTGTGTTTTGAGAAGAATATAAGTTCGTAATCAGTAAAACTGTGTTGGTGTTCCTTATTACCAGACAGTCAGTATTGTAGTATTGAACTGGACGAACTGGAAAGTAACAACTTCCGCAGCAGTCAATTCCGATTACCAGCCCCATTAGGCTCACGGTCATGTTAATAATGAATATTGGGCTATTATTCGATCAGATCAGGTCGGGACGCAACGGAGGTGTTCCAACATGGCAACAAAACGACTATTAACGTTGTTTTGTAGAATGTATGAGATTGGAATATACGATCATATTTTCGGGAAAACATCATCCACACAATTCCGAAGATACCATGATACGACAAGTTGCAGAATTATCGCAAAATCTGCTTAACAGCCCATGCATCCAAGCTGCTGGCAAGAAAAATATACGTAAGAATGGGAAAAAAATTGAGCATCTGTTAGATGATGATCAGTTTGGCTTTAGGAAAGGTAAAGGCTACAGAGAGCCAGTTCTGACGCTGCTGTTGATAATGGAAACAAGACTGAAGAAAAATCGAGGTACGTTCACAGAATATGTCGACTTGAAAAATCTGTTCGACAACGTGAAATGTGTTAGATGTTCGAAGTTCTGAGAACAGTAGCGGTAAGACACGAGGGAAAGACGGGTAATATACAACATGTACAAGAACGAAAAGGAAATAATAAAAGTGGAAAACCGAAATCGAAGTGCTCGGACTAGAAATGGCGTAAGGCACGGGTGTTGTCTTTCACCCCCACTTTTAAATCATTATGTCGAAGAAGCAATGATGGAAATAAAAAAAAAGTTCAAGAATGGAATTAAAATTCAAACTGAAAGAGTATTAATTATAAGTTTCGCTGATGACATTGCTATTCTCAGTGAAAAAGAAAAAGAATTACATTATGTTTTGAATGGAGTGAACAGTGTAATGAATACAAAATATAGGTTGAGAATAAATCGAAGAAATACGAAAGTAATGAGAAGTAGGAGAAATGAGAATGGCAAGAAAATTATCATCTCATATGGGAATGACTAAGTAGACAAAGTTAAGGAATTGCGCTACCTGGGCCTCAAAATAACCCATGATGTAGTGAGAAAGGAGGATATAAATAGAAAACTAGTACTAACTGGAAAGGGTATTCCTGGACAAGAGAAGTTTACTAGTATCAACATAGGCCTTAGTGTGAGGAAGAACGTTCTTAAAATATGCGTTTTGAGGCTTGAATTGTATGGTAATGAAACACGAACTATGGGAAAACCGGAACAGAAGAGACTGGAAGCATTTCAGATTTGGAACTACAGACGAATGTAGAAAATTACGTGGACAGATGAGGCAAGGAATGAGCAGCTAAATCGACAGTCAACGCCTAATGGAAATATTTTAGATCTGGTAGCCACGAACAGACCAGACCTCATCGCCGGTTTCAGTGTTGAGACAGGGATTAGTGATCATGAAGTTGCCATTACGACTATGGTTACGAAAGTTAAAAAGTCGGTCAAGAAGGCTAGGAGAGTATTCTTACTAGAAAGAGCAGATAAGCAATTGTTAGCATGCCACTTAGTAAATGAATCGACTTCATTTACTTCCGGTACGATGGACGTGGAAGAATTATGGGCAAATTTTAAACACATTGTAAATCAAGCATTGGACAAGTATGTGCCGAAAAAGTGGGTTACGGATGGAAAAGACCCACCGTGGTTTAACAGCGCAATTCGGTGAATGCTCGGGATGCAACGGCAGTTGCACTCGCGGTGCAAGAAAGATCGGCAGAATGAGGACAGACAAAAGTTAGTAGAGATTCGTGCTACTGTAAAAAGAGCGATGCGCGAAGCATTCAACCACTACCACCGTATACATTAGCAAAAGATCTTGCTGAAAACCCAAGGAAATTACGGTCTTACGTAAAATCGGTAAGCGGGTCGAAGGCTTCCATCCACTCACTCACTGATCGGTCTGGCCTGACAATGGAACACAGCAAAACGAAAGCTGAAATTTTAAATTTAGCATTTGAGAAATCTTTCACGCAGGAGGATCGTACAAACATATCGCCGTTTGAGTCTCGCACAGATTCCCGTATGGAGGACATAGTGATAGACATCCCTGCGGTTGTGAAGCAGCTGAATGGGTTGAAAATAAGTAAATCGCCAGGTCCTGATGGGATTCCCATTCGGCTTTACAGAGAGTACTCTACTGCACTGGCTCCTTACTTAGCTTGAATTTATCGCGAATCTCTTGCCCAACGTGAAGTCCCGAGCGACTGGAAAAAAACGCAGGTAACACCTGTATATAAGAAGGGTAGAAGGACGGATCCTCAAAATTACAAACAAATATCCTTAACATCGGTTTGTTGCAGGATTCTCGAAGATATTCTCAGTTCGAATATAATGAATTTCCTTGAGACAGAGAAGTTGCTGTCCATGCATCAGCACGGCTTTAGAAATCATCGCTCCTGCGAAACGAGACTCGCCCTTTTTTCATATGATATGTTGCGAACCATGGATGAGGGGTATCAGACGGATGCCATATTCATTGACTTCCGGAAAGCGTTTGACTCGGTGCCCCACTGCAGACTCCAAACTAAGGTACGAGCATATGGGATTGGTTCCCAAGTATGTGAGTGGCTCGAAGACTTCATAAGTAATAGAACCCAGTACGTTGTCCTCGATGGTGAGTGTTCATCGGAGGAGAGGGTACCATCTGGAGTGCCCCAGGGAAGTGTGGTAGGTCCGCCGTTGTTTTCTATCTACATAAATGATCTTTTGGATAGGGAGGATAACAATGTGCGGCTGCTTGCTGATGATGCTGTGGTGTACGGGAAGGTGTCGTCGTTGAGTGACTGTAGGAGGATACAAGATGACTTGGACAGGATTTGTGATTGTTATAAAGAATGGCAGCTAATTCTAAATATAGATAAATGTAAATTAATGCAGATGAATAGGGAAAAGAATCCCGTAATGTTTGAACACTCCATTAATAGTGTAGCGGTTGACACAGTCACGTCCATTAAATATTTTGGCGTAACACTGCAGAGCGATATGAAGTGGGACAGGCATGTAATGGCAGTTGAGGGGAAGGCGGATAGTCGTCTTCGGTTCATTGGTAGAATTTTGGGAAGATGTGGTTCATCTGTAAAGGAGGGCGCTTATAAAACACTGATACTACCTATTCTTGAGTACTGCTCGAGCGTTTGGGATCCCTGTCAGGTCGGATTGAGGGAGGACATAGAAGCAATTCAGAGGCGGGCTGCTAGATTTGTTACTGGTAGGTTTGATCATCACGCGAGTGTTACGGAAATGCTTCAGGATCTCGGCTGGGAGTCTCTAGAGGAAAGGAGGCGTTCTTTTCGAGAATCGCTACTGAGGAAATTTAGAGAACCAGCATTTGAAGCTGACTGTAGTACAATTTTACTGCCACCAACTTACATTTCGCGGGAAGACCACAAAGATAAGAGAGATTAGGACTCGTACAGAGGCATATAGGCAGTCATTTTTCCCTCGTTCTGTTTGGGAGTGGAGCAGTGAGAGAAGATGCTAGTTGTGGTAAGAGGTACCCTCCGCCACACACCGTATGGTGGATTGCGGAGTATGTATGTTGATGTAGATGTAGATGTAGAAAGAAGATATAGGAAAAATTTTGAAGCAGATATACTTTAAATCATAGACGCTGTTAGGAAAATGTTCTCTGGAGAGAGACATGGCAGTCACCTCCCTTTCCTTCTTCTCGGATCTACACCTATAGGAGTAGTCGACTGGGACAACAGAGTCACTCACGTGAAAGGGACTCAAGTCTAACAGTGATCTCCTGTGTCGTCGGAATAACAGTTTCAAAAGTCAGCGCAGGGTTCACATTACGCATGCGCCGCCGATGGCGTGCGGGGGCATAATTTGGCGTCGGAGTAGGAGCGCCAGAGGGAGTCTTTTTGCGGAGCGGGAACGTGCGCTGCCTCCGGAGGGCGTGTTTAGGAAGCTGGGTCCCGGCCGCCTCGCCGGAGGACGCGACGCTTTTATAATTGGCTCAATTTGCTTGCGCCGGCCTAGCCACGCCTTATGCGTCGAGTGGCCGCCGCCTGGGGCTCGTTTAATGGAGGCCGGGAATGAAAGCGCGAGCGTTTCACAGTTTTTAATAGGTCTTAATTGTTAGGGACGCGGCGGAGGTGTTCTTGGAACGCGCGAAGGAGGTAGGATGCGACTTCAGCGTACGAGGACGGGTTAAACGAAGGGAGAAATTAGTATTAAGCGCTGTGGAAAATTTTGTTACGCTGTTTAAAATTGCGTTTCTCTGCGGCTGTATGTTGAAACGAAACTTTTTTTTTCCCTTGACTAGCCCAAGAGGCTCAATTTGTCAGTTAATGAAGTATTTAATGAATTTTTTTTTCGATAATGGCCACTACCTTTCATAGAAAAAAAAAATGGTTCAAATGACTCTGAGCACTATGGGACTCAACTGCTGTGGTCACCAGTCCCCTAGAACTTAGAACTACTTAAACCTAACTAACCTAAGGACATCACACACATCCATGCCCGAGGCAGGATTCGAACCTGCGACCGTAGCAGACCTTTCATAGAAAATATTTCTAATAATTACAGTGCACGTAAGTTATTGGAAATTCTTAGCTTTCTTATTCTCCACCTTTCACTTTTCTCTGTGAAAGCTTATCTTTCTGTCTTTAATAGTCATGCTGGTAGTAGAACTAATTAGAAGTAAGTCTTTCTGTGACGTACGCTGGCTGGAGTAGCCGAGCGGTTCTAGGCGCTACAGTCTGGAACCCCACGACCGCTACAGTCGCAGGTTCGAATCCTGCCTCGGGCATGGATGTGTGTGATGTCCTTAGGTCATTTAGGTTTAAGTAGTTATAAGTTCTAGGGGACTGATGACCTCAGAAGATAAGGCTCATAGTGCTCAGAGCCATTTGAACATTTTTTTTTTTTTTTTGTGACGTATGACTTTGTATACAACTGTAGGGAGAGGTAGGCAACAGAGTGCTGGGGCAACTATCATTGTAGGAAAGGTGGACAGGAGTATAAATGATTACTGAAATAGATAACACAACAAACAAAACATTTACTTAACTTGTATTTCTCCAACGAATGAAAGCTCATTACAACTAACGCAACGAGAAACAGAGTCCAGCTCTTTATGTGAAAAAGGAAGACAGTGGCGAATACGCAGCGTCTGCGTAGCGTCACGTAGGAAAAAGGCTCCAAGCGAAGTAGGCTGAGTGGCGGCCGCCAGCTCTCATACGGTACTGGCCATTAAAATTGCTACACCACGAAGATGACGTGCTACAGAAGCAAAATTTAACCGACAGGAAGAAGATGCTCTGATATGCAAATGATTAGCTTTTCAGAGCATTCACACAAGGTTGGCGCCTGTGGTGGCACCTACAAAGTGATGACATGAGGAAAGTTTTCAACCGATTTCTCATACACAAACAGCAGTTGACCGGCGTTGCCTGGTGAAAAATTGTTGTGATGCCTCGTGTAAGGAGGAGAAATGCGTACCATCACGTTTTCGACTTTGATAAAGTTCTGATCGTAGCCTATCGCGATTGCGGTTTATCGTATTGCGTCATTGCTGCTCGCGTTGGTCGAGATCCAATGACTGTTAGCAGAATTAGGAATCGGTGACTTCATGAGGGTAATACGCAACGCCGTGCTGGATCCTAACGGCCTCGTATCACTAGCAGTCGAGATGACAGGCATCTCATCCGCATGGCTGTAACGTATCGTGCAGCCACGTCTCGATTCCTGAGTCAACAGATGGGGACATTTGCAAGTTAACAGCCATCTGCACGATCAGTTAGACAACGTTTGCAGCAGTATGGACTATCAGATCGGAGACCATGGCTGCGGTTACTCTTGACGCTGCATCACAGACAGGAGCGCCTGCGATTGTGTAGTCAACGACGAACCTGGGTGCACGAATGGCAAAACGTCATTTTTTCGGATGAATCGTGGTTCTGTTTACAGCATCATGATGGTCGCATCCGTGTTTGGCGACATCGCGGTGATCGCACATTGGAAGCGTGTATTCGTCATCGCCATACTGGCGTATCACCCGGCGTGATGGTATGGGGTGGCATTGGTTACACGTCTCGGTCACCTCTTGTTCGCATTGACGGCAATTTGAACACTAGAGGCTACATTTCAGATGTGTTACGCCCCGTGGCTCTACCCTTCATTCGATCCCTGCGAAACCCTACATTTCAGCAGGATAATGCACGTCCGCATGTTGCAGGTCCTGTACAGGCCTTTCTGGATACAGAAAATGTTAGACTGCTGCTCTGGCCAGCACATCCTCCAGATCTCTCACCAATTGAAAACGTCTAATCAATGGTGGCCGAGCAACTGGCTCGTCACTATACGCCATTCTCTACTCTTGATGAACTGTGGTATCGTGTTGAAGCTGTATGGGCAGCTGTACCTGCACACGCCATCCAAGCTCTGTTTGACTCAATGCCCAGGGTATCAAGGCCGTTACTATTGCCAGAGGTGGTTGTTCTGCGTGAAAATGTAATCACATGTCAGTTCTACTATAATATACCCCTTTATCATCTGCAATTCTTCTTGGTGTAGCAATTTTAATGGCCAGTAGTGTATATGGCGGCAGCAGAGGGCGCTCGTGGTACAGAGCCACTACAGGCGTGGCTCAGTGGTCGCGCACCATTGGGTCCACCAAATCCCACACGACCTCTGTCGGCGTCTGACGGAAACTTGCAATTCCATTGCCAACTTTGAAGCCCATCGACTGGTATCAATACGAGATACCTCACATACGATTATCTAGCTTGTTGAAAATAGCGTGATGCGGCGTAGACTAAATGGAATGTTATACTTCTACACTCCACTACAGCTTCCATACCTGGCAGTTTACTAATTAAGAATTGCCAATAAAATGGGGCCTTCTTAGTGACGATCGGGCATCGCATAACAGAAACTAAATCTAGCGCGCCGGTGCCGGAAGGTGGTTTGGACGAGAGTCTCAATTCGCTTTAGCATCAGTGAGAGGAGATTTTCCTGTGTGATACATGATCTTTATTTCGTGAGACATGATTAAGTTGCCGAAAAAACATGAACAACACAGAGACAACGGATGTTTACCAGTATTTTACCCATCAAGCTATTGTCCCCATAACACAATACATGAAGTGTATTGGCAGTTGCAAATACGAGCAACCGTTAGCCCTGTAAGGGAATCACCACAATGAAAATTTGTGCCGGATCGGGACTCAAATCTGAATTTTCGGATTTATGCGAGTGGTTGCTAAACCGCTTTAGATATCCGTGCACGACCCATCATCATACCCAAACTTCCGTATGTGGTCGTTCTAGCTTCACAACTTGTACACACATTAGGTAATTCTCGTACTGGGGAGCACATTCTAATTGAAATTCGCTGCCGGCCCGAGTGGCTGAGCGGTTCTAGGCGCTACAGTCTGGGACCGCGCGATTGCTACATCGCAGGTTAGAGTCCTGCCTCGGGCATGGATGTGTGTGATGTCCTTAGGTTAGTTAGGTTTAAGGAGTTCTAAGTTCTAGGGGACTGATGACGACAGCAGTTAAGTCCCATAGTGCTCAGAGCCATTTGAACCATTTTTTGAAATTCGCTGAGTGGCATCGGTGCATAAATACGATATTGTAGTCCCTATGTTGTTAAAAAGGGAGACGTAGTGTTCCTTTGGATAAGCATGCGTACTGATGGTTCCGCGTATCCGCAATAGCGAATTTATTTCATGTACTTCATAACGACTTGGGTCGCTGCAGTGCCTGCTCCTTCGGTGATGCATGCATGCGTAAAGGAACTTCTTAACAACACACGCACTGCAGTAGCGTAACACAACTCTGTGAAGACATCGGAAATTCACTTATATGGGAAAACGCGGAAATCACTACGTACAAGAATGTACGAACACTATTCTCTCTCATTTCATGCAGCCGCACTTGAACATGCATCGCAGCCAACTACCGAACCCTACCGCACACACTGGTAAAAGACCTAGGAGGGATGCGGTGAAAATTGACTCGGTTATACTGTTCTTGAATTCAAAGTCATTGTAAGACGTAAGAATAGCTCCAAACATTTCCCTGATTTTTCTGGATCAAGAGAGCAAAAACGAAAGCGACAGGAACGCTGCGTAACATGGCCTAAATTTCAACCTCCAGAGAACAGCAAAAGGCTTCGTGCAGTAGCTGAGAAGCTCTTTACGCACTAACCGGACGACTTACCACGCTCTTCTCCACTGCCCGCCACTGCCGGAATTCACTCCCTATTACGCTTACTTTACCTCCTGATGCACTAGCACAAATGAGACCATTCCGTGCCCCTTAGAAGTGGGGGAGGCCAAATGCATTCAGTATGAAAGTGACCAACCGTACTCTCTGCCTCCTATCCTAATTTTTCCATCCTCAACTGAAACTCCACTTTCCTCTGGCATTTGCCATCCCTACTCTCTCGAGAGTCCAATTCACGCATCCAGCCGGCCGGAGTGGCCAAGCGGTTAAAAGCGCTACAGTCTGGAACCGCGCGACTGCTACGGTCGCAAGTTCGAATCCTGCCTCGGGCATGGATGTGTGTGATGTCCTTAGGTTAGTTAGGTTTAAGTAGTTCTCAGTTCTAGGGAACTATTGACCTTAGAAGTTAAGTCCCATAGCGCTCAGAGCCTTTTTTTTCCCGCATCCACAGGCAGAGGGTAAATTTCGTTAGATTTTAAAATATCCAATTGTCTCAAGGCTTACAGCTCTACATCCGTCTGCCTGTCCTGCCATAAACGCCTCTACAAACACTGTGCATGGTCCCAGGCAGAGGGGGTGAGACGACCAGTGAATTTGAAATACTCTACCCAAACCCAAACATTTTTCTATCCTTTTTCCGTCCTGTACTTCCTCTGTCTATCGAGTGATGGGGAGAAGTTTTCGTTACACATTAAATATATCAGTAGTTCTCTCGTATGCGTTTCCACATTTTGATATTTTCCTCACGCAAAGCCCTCTTTCTCACTGCCAAAGTAACATACTCCTTCATGGGGTCGGGAGAGAGTTTGGTTGAAGTTTGCCGTCTTCCTGACGCCACGCACGTCTTTGTCGGACTCGCAGTAACGTTCTCTTTCGGTGGGAGGGAAGTTATCATTAACATCTGAAAGAAGCACACCGACTTTTCTGCCTGGGCTGGACTTATCCTGCTCCTGCTACAGTGATGTGTCCGATGTCAGTTACCCATGTCATCACCAAACTGCAGTCGATCATCGAATGAGGTATAAAAGAAGTTAAAACAAATAAAACTCATAACTTGTCCCATCTTCCTTCCAGAAGGCTTCAGTGCAGTCTCAGCAAGACAAAATTAGCATCGTAGAGTCTATACAGTACCACCGGCATACCACACAGATGTATTTGAAAGGGCGCATCTCTCACTGCAAAAACCAGCTTGTGCGACACAGTGGAAAGAAAACACGAAACGTAATCAGAAACGCGATGCATGAAGTCAGTTGTGACAGTGTAAAAAGCAAATTCTGCCCCATTTGAATTTAGTCGAATGATAGCTAAATTGTCACTCAAGAGAAACGCATAGTGCTTGTAACAAAAGACTTTCAAGTAACACAATCATCCGTACTAGAAAACTCGGAACTAATTACCGAGCAAAATCACAGCTTAGGTGCACAGGGAAGTGACACATTATCCTGAGTGACATCGTCACTCGTCTGCAACTCAGCTCTTCCGCGACCCACTTATTTCTGCCCAAAATCCAGCCTGCCTCTCCTGCAAGCACACACGCCGAAAAACCTAGAGGGGACGAACTGACCAATTAACAAGAATAATTATTTTGTGGTACGAGGCATCTCCTCCAATCACAAGACAGGAGATACGACACCTGTATAAACGTTCTAAAATAATTTCCATCGCTTCAGCGACTGAAATTTGAACGAGAGCATCCCCGCATATTGCTCTAAGAGAGCAAACACGTGGGTGCCAGTTATAAAAGCCCTTGGCGATAAGTACAGACACGCTGATTGGGTGGCGCCACAAGACAGTTTAGAAACTTGAAGTCACCTTCTGTGTACGCGCTGCTGCCGCAAAGTTAAATAAAAAAAGTCCACCTGAACTCACCCACTTACATGCGTTTGTAATTCCTCCCACATTCATCCTTGTTTAGGACGGATGGTTACAGGTACGTAGTGAGTTCAATATAAAATGTAATAGAAAAGAGAATAAAATTCAGTCTACGATGCTGCAAAGGTTTTGCTGTGATGCCCTTTCACATTCTGCATTTAATCCCCGTCTGACCCTATGTGCCATCGATTTGCTACAGACGAAGCGGTGCAAGCCTGGTTCCGTTGGCTATTGCAAAAATTTTTCCATGAAGGCATTGACCATCTGTCTCACAGTGGGATAAATGGCTATTACTTTTGGAATAATGGAAAATTAAAAAATGGTTCAAATGGCTCTGAGCACTGTGGGACTTAACTTCTGAGGTCACCAGTCCCCTAGAACTTCGAACTACTTTAAACCTAACTAACCTAAGGACATCACACACATCCATGCCCGAGGCAGGATTCGAACCTGCGACCGTAGCGGTCACGCGGTTCCAGAATGTAGCGCCTAGAACCGCTCGGCCACACCGGCCGGCATAATGGAAAATTAACAGTTTACATACTTTTTAGTGATCTGCACTGCAGTCGGTAAAAACGAGTATAGCACGGGTTGCCAAGATGTCAGTTCGCGGGCCACGCCGGAGATTGACGACTGCCTAAGCGCTCAGCGTCGCTTCGCATTTCCCCCCGTGCCATGCCACGGTGTCTGAACGCTGGGAGGCAGAGGAGGGGAAAACTGCGAACTCGCCGCACTTAAATGGCAGTGCAGTAACATTGCTTACTACTTGATTTTATATTTCACATTTCGTAACAACATAGGTCATAAACAATACAAGCTTCCAGTATTATTTAATTATTTTTGGCGGACTGAAGACATAACATAATTTTTTACGTGGCACAAACTGTCGGCGCACTGACGGACTCAGACAGTTTCACTGACTTCCGTACTCAGGTTGTTATGCAACTGTGACTTATTTAGTTCCGTAATGGAGAAAAGGTCTTCAACACAAATATATCGCTCGAAATATTGTAGCACTTTTTCTATCTCACTATGGAGACTTGGAAACTCTACCTGAGGAAAGCAATGTAGACGTCCTAGACACAGTCTTAACGGAAAATGTTTGCCGTTAAAACTGGAATTACTCTACAGGTCAATCAGTTACACTTGCACATGCACAGGGCACTTCTCACTGTAAAGGTAAACAGTCTTGAAAACAGCTTGAAAACAGATGTAAGATTGACGTTGTCCTCAAAATCTGTATAAAACAATCCTTGAATTCTTTTAAGGCAACAATGAATTCTTTAGTACCAGTGAGCTTAGGAAACAGCACTGTCTAGCTCAAAATGTGTCCTTTCTACACTGCAATTTTCTGTTTAAATGCATCCCCATCAAATCAGAAAGAAGTTACATTGCAATATGTTTCTGTAGGCAGTGAGTAGTCGAGTCCATTTAAAATGCAAATCCTGAACTCCATTTCATATACTCTACTTTTCGTTCCTGCACTCGTTTTTCTTCATAAATTCAACAATAGCGAGTTTTAAATCAAAAAATCGTTCCGGGCATGCCAGTTGGCTTAACCTATATACTTTGCAGTAATGTATGAAGTCACCATATTCTTCGTTCACTTACTTTGAAAACTGTTGGAGCTGACAATGGAATAATGTGTAGCACTTCAAAAATTTTGCTCTTTGTATCACCAATATCGCCACGCGCTCCACGCCTGTAAATTTAGTGCACTGTGCTTTTTGATATACAGAACAATGAATCCCATCTTTCGATCGTTGTAATTTTTTGCTCCTTCAATGTGAACTAAACCTTTAAAGTCCTTCTGCATGGTACTGTAATGTCATTTCATAGCAAATAGGCGGTACCTGTCGCTTATGCGAAATGAGAATTCTCATCCGTCTCTTCTGACATTCACATTCTTGTTAACCCTTTCGTGGGTAAAATTATTGAGCAGTTTTTTTAATGAATGGAGAGCAGATAGGAGTTAACATATAGGTATATTTATCATACAGAATATCATATTTGCTCCAACTGTGAAAGTGAGGTCACACAACAAGGTGGGAAGTGTTCTTCTCACTGACATTCCTTGGAGTTAAATGATAAAAACAACTTTTTCAATATATGTCATATTTATTTGATAAATTTACTTCTCTTGTTACAATGATTGTTCACAATTAGCTGCCATGAAATTTTCTGAAACTGAAAGTGGTATTTGACAATATGTGCAAACACAGCGAGTGCTCTTTTCCGCAGCTTTGGTACTACAATGACGGTACGTCCAGTAAGTTTGTTCTAAAATGGGTTGATGGTCCCCTACAGTCACATGACGAAAATCTTCAGGTACTTTACCCCTTTTTGCCAGAAAGACAGGTTTTTGTCCACGCCTTTTTTGGGATGAGAAGTCAGCGATCAATTGTCTGGCTAGATGGATCCTGTATGTGAGCTGATCATGCTATCCACTTTCTCTTTTACTTATTTTCCACAGGATAAAACTGTTCACTGCAGCAAGGTCCACCAGGAAATAAAATATTCTGTGCCAACAATTTACAGAACGTCTGCCTATAGCGTACCTTTCTCGTAATTGATCAAACTTATCGACACCACCCATTATTTTGTTGTATTCTGCCACAACTTCAGGACAAGAAATCTTTGTACTAGTACCATCCTTGTTTTTCCTTTTCACTGTGGCTGTTTCTCATGGGTCGTTAATTGAGGACAGGAAAGTGACTAGACGGTTATCCATCCATTTTGCTGCAGAAATGGCTCCTTTTGTTTCAAACTGGAATTCTCCTCGTTCCAATTTTACGTTTTCCTTCATAAATTTGGGTAAATCAAAAGTATTTACCTTATACTATAGCTTTGAGGAAAAAATCACAAAATGTCACGCAAACAGCACTGAAAGGCTCCTCTACAGAGCAACACTCATCTATACAATGCCTCTGCACAAAGGTACGGCAAAAACGGCGAGAACTTCCGATTGTAAGTAGTACCCTATACTGTTCACTAGGTGGTAGCACCATACAGAGGTCGGAACTGTGAATCCCACGGGACTAGGAGTGAATTCATTGTAGTGGGAAGCATGTTTCCCACGGCTCACGGAAGGGTTGAAGGATTTGCGACGATCGGTCGATAGCCTCCCGCTTTTTATGGGCCTGTGAACGTCTTTCATATCGAGAACAAATAGCAAAGGTTAAACTGCGCTGACAGCACGATTCTGCTGATCTCGGAGAGTAGTGCCGACTGATAAGTGCCGCACCGCAATGCTGAATGAAATGTCGCGCAGTTGCGGGAACTTCCGACAAGAACCGAGCGAAGCCGAGTGGCAGGCTGGGCCTTGGCCCGCCGGCGGCCCGCATACGCTGCACCTGTGAAGTTACGCACACTGTGCCCGGCCCTACCTCACAGGATTACTTTGTTGATAGCCTGTCTCTCCGAATTTTCAAAACGTTTTTTTTTCTCAGGAGCGGATATACGTATCAAGTTGAAACTTACGACAAATATTAAGTCTACTGTCCATTGGCGATGTAAGAAAGCGAAGCTTCTAAGTCAATGTAGTCAAAAGATACGGCATTTATGTCACATATTTCGACACTTGCAAGCTCAGTCATTAAAACACGTAGAGTACTTCCCCTTGACGTAGGGTCATGCAGTTTGGCAAGATGAGAAGTTTCACTGTACAAGTACAGGAAGAAAATCAGGAAATTATCAACTTGTAATTATATCACACTGAGAAATATTCTTTTGTTATTTGTTAACCGACTTCAGACTTAGAATTAAGAAATTCTCGAACGCCTCGGAATTCCTGGGAACGATATCTTGCTAGTATCAATGTAAATAACAGGCAACATTATCGATATTCTGTATTTACAGAATGAATTAACTGTCTGTACTCATAATTAAGTTTGCAAGGAACCCGCAGTGCGCGAGTCCCGCTCACACCTGGCCAGTTTTTATTTTTCCATCTGTATCGTTTTCATTTGGCTGTCCCTCATACAGCGATGAGACAAAACATTATGAACACCTGTTTAGTAGCTTGTTGGTCCACGTTTAAAACACAGTACAGCAGAGATTCTGCTTGACATGGATTGTACAAGGCCTTGATAGGTTTCCAGAAGTGTGTGGCACCAGTTGCCTACTCACAGATCACTAAATTCCAGCAAATTACTGGACGGTGCTTTGTGGGCGTGCAGCTAGCACCCGATACGTTTTGCAATGGGTACAGCCCAGGCACATTTACTGGCCAGTACATCAGCGAAAGTTCACTAGAATGCCACTCAAACCACTGCAGCTCGATTCTTGCCTTGTACAGCGGCGAGTTCTACATCTACATTTATACGCCGCAAGCCACCCAACGGTGTGTCTCGGAGCGCACTTTACGTGCCACTGTCATTACCTCCCTTTTCTGTTCCAGCCGCGTATGGTTCGCGGGAAGAACGACTGCCGGAAAGCCTCCGTGCGCGCTCGAATTTCTCTAATTTTACATTCGTGATCTCCACGGGAGGTATAAGTAGGGGGAAGCAATTTATTCGATACCTCATCCAGAAACGCACCCTCTCGAAACCTGGACAGCAAGGTGCACCGCGATGCAGAGCGCCTCTCTTGCCACTTGAGTTTGCAAAACATTTCTGTAACACTATCACGCTTACCAAATAACCCTATGACGCAACGCGCCGCTCTTCTTTGGATCTTCTCTATCTCCTTCGTCAACCCGACCTGGTACGGATCCCACACTGATGAGCAATACTCAAGTATAGGTCGAACAAGTGTTTTGTAAGCCACCTCATTTGTTGATGGAGTAGGTTTTCTAAGGACTCTCCCAATGAATCTCAACCTGGTACCCGCCTTACCAACAATTAATTTTATATGATCATCCCACTTCAGATCGTTCCGCACGCACACTCCCAGATATTTTACGGAAGTAACTGCTACCAGTGTTTGTTCCGCTATCATATAATCATTCAATAAAGGATCCTTCTTTCTATGTATTCGCAATACATTACATTTGTCCATGTTCAGGGTCAGTTGCCACTCCCTGCACCAAATGCCTATCCGCTGCAGATCTTCCTGCATTTCGCTGCAATTTTCTTGCTGCAACTTCTCTGTATACTACAGCATCATCCGCGAGAAGCCGCATGGAAGTTCCGACGCTATCTACTAGGTCATTTACATATATTGTGAAATGCAATGGTCCCATAACACTCCCCTGTGGCACGCCAGAGGTTACTTTAACGTCTGTAGACGTCTCTCCATTGAGAATAAGATGCTGTGTTCTGTTTGCTAAAAACTCTTCAATCCAGCCACACAGCTGGTCTGATATTCCGTAGTCCCTTTCTTTGTTTATCAGGCGACAGTGCGAAACTGTATCGAACGCCTTCCGGAAGTAAACGAAAATGGCATCTACCTAGGAGCCTGTATCTAATATTTTCTGGGTCTCATGAACAAGTAAAGCGAGTTGGGACTCACACGATCGCTGTTTCCGGAACCCATGTTGATTCCTGCAGAGTAGATTCTGGGTTTCCAGAAACGAACCTGCCGGTGTGGCCACGCGGTTCTAGGCGCATCAGTCTGGAATCGCGCGGCCGTTACAGTCGCAGGTTCGAATCCTGACTCGTATATGGATGTGTGTGATGTACTCAGGTTAGTTAGGTTTAAGTAGTTCTAAGTTCTAGGGGACTGATGACCTCAGATGTTAAGTCCCATAGTGCTCAGAGCCATTTGAACCATTTTGAACCAGACACGACATGATACGCGAGCAAAAAACATGTTCTAAAATTCTACAACAGATCGACGTCAGAGATATAGGTCTATAGTTTTGCGCATCTGCTCGACGACCCTTATTGAAGACTGGGATTACCTGTGCTCTTTTCCAATCATTTGGAATCCTCCGTTCCTCTAGAGACTTGCGGTACACGGCTGTTAGAAGTGGGGCAAGTTCTTTCGCGTACTCTGTGTAGAATCGAATTGGTATCCCGTCAAGTCCAGTGGACTTTCCTCTGTTGAGTGATTCCAGTTGCTTTTCTATTCCTTGGACACTTATTTCGATGTCAGCCATTTTTTCGTTTGTGCGAGGATTTAGAGAAGGAGCTGCAGTGCGGTCTTCCTCTGTGAATCAGCTTTGGAAAAAGGTGTTTAGTATTTCAGATTTACGCATGTCATCCTCTGTTTCAATGCCATCATCATCCCGGAGTGTCTGGATATGATGTTTCGAGCCACTTACTGATTTAACGTAAGACCAGAACTTCCTAGGATTTTCTGTCAAGTCGGTACACAGAATTTTACTTTCGAATTCACAGAACGCTTCACGCATAGCCTCCTATCGTTTAGCTTCTGTTTGTCTGAGAGGTTTTGGCTGCGTTTAAACTTGCAGTGAAGTTCTCTTTGCTTTCGCAGTAGTTTCCTAACTTTGTTGTTGAACCACGGTGGGCTTTTCCCGTCCCTCACAGTTTTACTCGGCACGTACCTGTCTGAAACGCATTTTACGATTGCCTTGAACTTTTTCCATAAACACTCAACATTGTCAGTGACGGAACAGAAATTTTCGTTTTGATCTGTTAGGTAGTCTGAAACCTGCCTTCTATTACTCTTGCTAAACAGATCAACCTTCGCCGGCCGAAGTGGCCGTGCGGTTAAAGGCGCTGCAGTCTGGAACCGCGAGACCGCTACGGTCGCAGGTTCGAATCCTGCCTCGGGTATGGATGTTTGTGATGTCCTTAGGTTAGTTAGGTTTAACTAGTTCTAAGTTCTAGGGGACTAATGACCTCAGCAGTTGAGTCCCATAGTGCTCAGAGCCATTTGAACCATTTTTTTAGATCAACCTTCCTACCCTTTTTTATATTCCTATTGACTTCCATATTCAGGGATGCTGCAACGGCCTTATTATCACTGATTCCCTGTTCTGCGCTTACAGAGTCGAAAAGTTCGGGTCTGTTTGTTATCAGTAGGTCCAAAGTGTTATCTCCACGAGTCGGTTCTCAGTTTAATTGCTCGAGGTAATTTACGCATAGTGCACTCAGTATAATGTCACTCGATGCTCTGTCCCTACCACCTGTCCTAAACATCTGAGTGTCCCAGTCTATATCTGATAAATTGAAATCTCCACCTAAGACAATAACATGCTGAGGAAATTTATGTGAAATGTATTCCACAGTTTCCCTCAGTTGTTCTGCCACTAATGCTGCTGAATCGGGAGGTCGGTAAAAGGAGCCAATTATTAATCTAGCTCGCTTGTTGAGTGTAACCTTCACCTATAATAATTCACAGGAACTATCCACTTCTACTTCACTACAGGATAAACTACTACTAACAGCGACGAACACTCCACCACCGGTTGCATGCAATCTATCCTTTCTAAACACCGTCTGTGCCTTTGTAAAAATATCGGCAGAATTTATCTCTGGCTTCAGCCAGCTTTCCGTACCTATAACGATTTCAGATTCGGTGCTATCTATCAGCGCTTGAAGTTCCGGTACTTTACCAATGCATCTTCGACAGTTTACAATTACAATACAGATTGCTGCTTGATCCCCGCATGTCCTGACTTTGCCCCGCACCCTTTGAGGCTGTTGCCCTTTCTGTATTTGCCCGAGGCCATCTAACCTAAAAAAACAGCCCAGTCCACCCCACACAACCCCTGCTACCCGTGTGGCCGCCTGCTGTGTGTAGTGGACTCCTGACCTAACCCGGCAGGAAGATGTCATCGCCATCATTCAACCATGAATGGATGCAGCTGAGAACTCTGTGACGTTAAGCCCGCTGTAATTGCAACTGACGATGTCCTTGGGTCAACACAGGGACTCGTATGGCCATGTGACGTGGAGTTTCATGTTAAACAACGCCCTTTGAACGGTAACGCTTGTGGCTGCACCATTATCTTACTCTGCCACAGATACTGCGTATCATGGATTACACATCGGAGGATCCTCCGATCACTACATCTTGTGCTGAGATGTGGACGACCAGTACCACCATCCTTCAACCACTTTCCACAGGTGCTCATGACAATAGTACACCAACAAACAATTTGCTTCGCCTTTTAAGAGATTCTCGTTTCCAGCCACAGTGGTACAACAATGTGCCCTTTGTCAAAACCGCTTATATCAGTGGATTTCCGCATTTGTGTATGATATCTTCGCTTTAATGAATGCCCATTGGTCTCTCTTCCGCTTACATTCTTTCCTTGCTGCGTTATGTGCCCGCAACACCACCAGGAAGCATTCAGCCTCGTAATGGGCTGTGGTCATAACATCTTGGCTCATTAATGTACATTATAGCAGTATCTTCATCTTGTATCAATACTGCGAGAGTGCACCTAATTTTATTGCGGACAGAAAGTTCGTTTTGTTTAAAATGATTGCAACTGAGTGTGTTCATCGAAACTAATGCTACACCTTATGTTTTTTTTTTACATCAATCAAATACAGAAATATTCATTGCTAGCAAAATTTAAACTTGGCGACTATGTGAATTCCTCAGTAGTATGTTTCTAGGCATGGGTAAATACAGATTTTATGAGCAAAATAGTAGTAATCAAACTGCAAAAATTACTTTGTCGCTGTTATTGTTGATGGTGTGCATAGTAAAGACGATTTTATATATAGTGAATGCAATATATCTGTGCATTGCAGCCTGATAACAAAAATGGTTCAAATGGCTCTAAGCACTATGGGACATAACATCTGAGGTCATCAGTCCCCTAGACGTAGAACTGCTTAAATCTAACTAACCTAAGGACATCACACACATCCATGCCCGAGGCAGGATTCGAACCTGCGACCGTAGCAGCAGAGCGGTTCCGGACTGAAGCGCCTAGAACCGCTCGGCCGCAACGGACGGCTAGCCTGACATCGCTTGAAAACATTTCGGTAGCCCATATACAAAAGCCGCTAATGCAACTTTTATCAATTTCGAGTTGAGCACACTACAGTATAGACGTTTTCCTCGCCGACACGATGGAATTGATTCCAGGGTGCATAAACCGCTATAAATCGTTGAAATTGGCTGTAGAAAATCGTGTTCGATTCCAAAAGCCGCTAACTGCACGTTGTCATCGGGCGCAAAGCCCGCTAAATATCCAACTTTTGCAAAACCCACCAAATTCAACAAGCATGTTGGCCCGCATCTCGTGGTCGTGCGGTAGCGTTCTCGCTTCCCACGCCCGGGTTCCCGGGTTCGATTCCCGGCGGGGTCAGGGATTTTCTCTGCCTCGTGATGGCTGGGTGTTGTGTGCCGTCCTTAGGTTAGTTAGGTTTAAGTAGTTCTAAGTTCTAGGGGACTTATGACCACAGCAGTTGAGTCCCATAGTGCTCAGAGCCATTTGAACCATTTGAACAAGCATGTTGGTCGCCGTACCATGCCCGGATGCAAAGCAAGCCATCTGATTTCAAACTTAACTATCTAGACATTCAAGGCTACCTTCCATTTTCTTACGACCTGAATGGATAGCTTTCTTATTCAGACATAGGTTGACTGCTCTGTAACGAACGCTTACGTGACAATGAAGCTCTCACTGCCGAGGCGTAGTCGAAATATGCCGGCAAGCACAGTACAACTGATGGAGAGAACATTTGTTAATCTGCGTTACTGTTTGAGGGAAATAAGTGCTTTTGTGGACTGCTTAAAAGCAGAAAATGGCACAAACGAAGTGGGAGCAATTGAAATATTAGTAACTTATCAAGACATTGAACCAATCCTTGTAGCAGCAAATGACCTGAACAAGACTGAGGGCAACGGTCCCTCTCGGAAAATGAACAGGCGTCTTGATCAGTGGAAAAGAGATGTTTCCAAGCCATGCCAGTAAGAACATGAAAAGTATTGTGAAAGCAATGTTATGCAATGAATAGTGTGTTGACACTAATTGTTATGACATATGTGGAAATATTGGTGAAAGTTACTGGTAACTGGCATTTCCAGATTCGAAAAACTAAACAAAAAAATCGTGTTCAAGAAAAGCCAAAACAAGAAGATTTGTCCATTTCATGGAAAGACCTTCTATAACTTTGGAGATGGAGTCAGGAAGAACATCCTGAAGAGGGGAAAACGTTTCAGCAAAGAAAACGGGCCAACACCAGTCACAGCTCGTCCAAAACTTTCAGAAGTCAAAAAGCTTTTGGAGTTCCATTTTGGTGAAGACTGGGAGACCAATGACTCACTCAAATTCTATACCGGGGTGCCGAGCAGGAAGGCCTTCCTACTGTCACTACTGCCACTGCCAACCATCTGAAGGAGCCACAAGTGACTCTGAGTTGGGTAGTGTTGAGCTCGATGCCACTTAAAAGCAATTTTCAGCTAATTTCATATTCTACAATTTTTTGTAGCTGTTTCAACAAGGCTGCAACTTTTCGCGAATATTATTATTTTCTAAAATTTTGTCGATGTTTAACTAAGATTCAACTTGGAGCTTATTTTATTTTCTACAGTATCTTCTGATGTCAACTACATCTATATGATTACTCTACAATTCACATTTTAGTGCTTGGCAGAGGGTTCACGAAACCACAATCATACTATCTCTCTACCAATCCACTCCCGAACAGCGTGCGGGAAAAACTAATACCTAAACCTTTCTGTTCGAGCTCTGATTTCTCTTAATTTACACTCCTGGAAATTGAAAAAAGAACACATTGACACCGGTGTGTCAGACCCACCATACTTGCTCCGGACACTGCGAGAGGGCTGTACAAGCAATGATCACACGCACGGCACAGCGGACACACCAGGAACCGCGGTGTTGGCCGTCGAATGGCGCTAGCTGCGCAGCATTTGTGCACCGCCGCCGTCAGTGTCAGCCAGTTTGCCGTGGCATACGGAGCTCCATCGCAGTCTTTAACACTGGTAGCATGCCGCGACAGCGTGGACGTGAACCGTATGTGCAGTTGACGGACTTTGAGCGAGGGCGTATAGTGGGCATGCGGGAGGCCGGGTGGACGTACCGCCGAATTGCTCAACACGTGGGGCGTGAGGTCTCCACAGTACATCGATGTTGTCGCCAGTGGTCGGCGGAAGGTGCACGTGCCCGTCGACCTGGGACCGGACCGCAGCGACGCACGGATGCACGCCAAGACCGTAGGATCCTACGCAGTGCCGTAGGGGACCGCACCGCCACTTCCCAGCAAATTAGGGACACTGTTGCTCCTGGGGTACCGGCGAGGACCATTCGCAACCGTCTCCATGAAGCTGGGCTACGGTCCCGCACACCGTTAGGCCGTCTTCCGCTCACGCCCCAACATCGTGCAGCCCGCCTCCAGTGGTGTCGCGACAGGCGTGAATGGAGGGACGAATGGAGACGTGTCGTCTTCAGCGATGAGAGTCGCTTCTGCCTTGGTGCCAATGATGGTCGTATGCGTGTTTGGCGCCGTGCAGGTGAGCGCCACAATCAGGACTGCATACGACCGAGGCACACAGGGCCAACACCCGGCATCATGGTGTGGGGAGCGATCTCCTACACTGGCCGTACACCACTGGTGATCGTCGAGGGGACACTGAATAGTGCACGGTACATCCAAACCGTCATCGAACCCATCGTTCTACCATTCCTAGACCGGCAAGGGAACTTGCTGTTCCAACAGGACAATGCACGTCTGCATGTATCCCGTGCCACCCAACGTGCTCTAGAAGGTGTAAGTCAACTACCCTGGCCAGCAAGATCTCCGGATCTGTCCCCCATTGAGCATGTTTGGGACTGGATGAAGCGTCGTCTCACGCGGTCTGCACGTCCAGCACGAACGCTGGTCCAACTGAGGCGCCAGGTGGAAATGGCATGGCAAGCCGTTCCACAGGACTACATCCAGCATCTCTACGATCGTCTCCATGGGAGAATAGCAGCCTGCATTGCTGCGAAAGGTGGATATACACTGTACTAGTGCCGACATTGTGCATGCTCTGTTGCCTGTGTCTATGTGCCTGTGGTTCTGTCAGTGTGATCATGTGATGTATCTGACCCCAGGAATGTGTCAATAAAGTTTCCCCTTCCTGGGACAATGAATTCACGGTGTTCTTATTTCAATTTCCAGGAGTGTATTTTGATGATCATTCCTACCTATGTAGACGGGACTCAACAAAATATTTTGGCATTCGGAAGAGAAAGTTGGTGACTGAAATTTCGTAAATAGATCTCGCCGCGACGAAAAACGTCTTTGCTTTAATGACTTCCATAAAAACTCGCGTATCATATCTGCCACGCTCTCTCCCCTATTACGTGATAATACAAAACGAGCTGCCCTTTTTTGCACACTTTCGATGTCCTCCGTCAATCCCACCTGGTAAGGATCCCACACCGCGCAGCAATATTCTAACAGAGGACGAACGAGTGTAGGTCAAGCTGTCTCTTTAGTGGACTTGTTGCATCTTCTAAGTGTCCTGCCAATGAAACGCAACCTTTGGCTCGCCTTCCCCACAATATTATCTATGTGGTCTTTCCAACTGAAGTTGTTCGTAATTTTAACACCCAGGTACTTAGTTGAATTGACAGCCTTGAGAATTGTACTATTTATCGAGTAATCGAATTCCAACGGATTTCTTTTGGAACTCATGTGGATCACCTCACACTTTTCGTTATTTAGCGTCAACTGCCACCTGCCACACCATACAGCAATCTTTTCTAAATCGCTTTGCAACTGATACTGGTCTTCGGATGACCTTACTAGACGGTAAATTACAGCATCATCGGTGATCAACCTAAGAGAACTGCTCAGATTGTCACCCAGGTCATTTATATAGATCAGGAACAGCAGAGGTCCCAGGACGCTTCCCTGGGGAACACCTGATGTCACTTCAGTTTTACTCGATGATTTGCCGTCTATTACTACGAACTGCGACCTTCCTGACAGGAAATCACGAATCCAGTCGCACAACTGAGACGATACCCCATAGGCCCGCAGCTTGATTAGAAGTCGCTTGTGAGGAACGGTGTCAAAAGCTTTCCGGAAATCTAGAAATACGGAATCAACTTGAGATCCCCTGTCGATAGCGGCCATTACTTCGTGCGAATAAAGGTGTGCGTTGCACAAGAACGATGTTTTCTGAAACGATGCCGTCAGAAATGCAGTGATGCATTTTTAAAAAGATGCATAATATTGATCGTGCATATTGTATGTGATGATGTATATAAAAAAATAAGATCTTATATTGAACATTCATACTGTGTGTGTTCTCTTTTTGACGTTAAGCAAGCCGGTTTTTCCTGGCAAAATAATGTCACCTTCATGTTTTTATGTGTCAGTTTGGTATAATTTTCTAACTTCTCTTCGAAATAAAACATGCTCTGTTTATATTCGCAATAATTGAATTCCACCTTCCTGTGAATCCTAACATATCACTGAATAGCGGATTTTGCAACTGAAAGTTTGTTTTGTATTTAGATCGACACATTTGCAAAATCCGCTAACTGCATGAATCGGGTGCAAAAACCACTATGTCAAAATTCCACTTAAGGTTTTCATGTATAAAACACAATCACAAATTTCAGCCATTAATACCATGTAATTAATTAATTTTTATTTATTTTTAGAAAGGAAATGAAGTCTTTAATAGTTCTGATGGGACGAGTCTTTCAAGATTTCCTTAGTTTCGCTCATGATGCCGTTAACGGCTTTTGCATCTTAGCTACTCATCTGACAATCTGTAATGTTAGAGAAATTGCGTCTATACGCACGCTATTGCACTGTTTACCAGATTTTTATTTAAAAAAATTTCTAATCAGCACCATACATTACTCTATTGACTTCTCTGGCCCAGTAATAAAATATACGGCTCTCAGTACCAAACATTAACTAATAGATAGACAGGGGGAGAAACGAGTTTCCTTGATTACGAAACCAAGCACGTTCAGACAAATTATCTTTTAAGTAGAAAGCCATAAATACGTGAATTCGGCATATTAGAGTCTGCTGCGTCTTAACTCATAGGCTGGATTTCAAAACTTTCCAATGAGGACAAAAGCTTGTGAAGCTGTCATGGTATCTTCAGTTTGCAAAGGAAGACATTAGCCGTCCGTTGTAGAAAAAATTACGACTATTGGCGTCTTGCCTCTATCATCAAAACTTGAATACTGTGGCCTTCTGGATTCACAACATGCACAATGTAAACACGAACCACATAGCTAATTGAAGGACTATAACTGCACGAATACAACCATCCTCCTCAGCAATCAGAAAACTGGACAATGTGAAAACAAACCACGTACGAGCTTGATTCCAATGATAAGCATAAAAAGAGGATAACGGCAGCGCCCACAACATGCGCCGCGGTCAAGCAGCCACCTGTGATGCGTTCTTTTTTTTATGTGTTGGAGGTGGCAAACCAATCGAAATTCATCGCAGAAATAAGAAATGACACTGAAATGATAGAACGGTTTGCACATGTCTGGACGAATCTAGGCACTGTCACTGACTTCAGTGTAATACCCAGACAAAATTATAAACTGGTCAACTTCATGTACATCGCTGTATGTGTGAAGACGGGTAGTGGTCATTCTTCAATCACAAACTTGGTCGGTTGGAATGGAGTGCAGCAGCCACCGGATTATTTCATGCACAGGGGTGCCAGAAGAGTTCTATTCATTGTAGATGTAGACAGCGGGTTTCTCAACTTGGTTTTCATTCTGAATATCTTACAGAAAACAAAAATTTAAAAACGAAATTAATTTTAAAAAATGACAAAGAAAATTTTTAATGTGTGACACTCTTCCTCATTAGTGAAATATTCTCACTAGTTGGCGGTAAGGATGGTAACAGTAACTACCAAGTAGAATGAATGTTTCACTCTGCAGCGGAGTGTGCGCTGATATGAAATATTCTGGCAGATTAAAACTATGTGCCAGTCCGAGACTCGAACTCGGGGCCTTTGCCTTTTGCGGGCAAGCGCTCCACCGATTTTTTATCATCTCATATTGTTCGTGAATATTCGTTCCATTAGTTCGTGGCGGGTGTCCAACGACCCTTGTTCAGGTTCATAGTCATTCCATTAACTCAGCTTCTTTTATTACAGAGGGCGGCTAACCGTTGACCGATCACGCTGAGCTTCCGTGACGGCTGAGCTACCCAAGGACGACTCACGACCAGTTCTCACAGCTTCAGTTCTGCAGTACCTTGTCTCCCACAACTTCACAGAAGATCCACGGAAGAGCTTCTGTGAAGTTTGGAAGGTAGGAGACGAGGTACTGGCAGAACTGAAGCTGTGAAGACGGGTCCTGAGTCGTGCTTGGTTAGCTCAGTCGGTAGAGCACTTGCCCACAAAAGACAAAGCTCCCGAGTTTGAGTGTCGGTGTGGCATACAGTTTTGATCTGCCAGGAAGTTTCAACAACTAAACAGCTTACAATTTCTGACAACTATGATTTTTATCTTCCCTGAACCCGTTCACATTCTGCTGTGGAGTGCAGAAGTGCTACTATTAGCCAGTCGAAGTCCGCTAGAGCACCATAAAAATGCACATCGTCATCGGATGAGATTCATCCAACCTGAAAAACATGTACATTGTCCTTTAATTAGGCCTACATTTATATACATTTAAAGCATGCTATAACATTTTTCCCTTCATATAATGTATTCATGCTAAAATTATTTTAGAAGTTCACTCATAGCATATTATTACGAAAAGCTAAATGTACTTTGTTCCAAAATATATCATGTTCAAATTCTGAAGGGCATTCATCGTGCACTTTTGCATTTTAGGTTTAGCTTGTGATACGAGATCTGCCAGTGTTGTTAAACTAGGCGTAACTTCTCTCTATGTAGGAGAAACGGCTCTTTTTGAAGATGGTACAGATACATATTCTAGTAGACGGTCATTAAATTTAAATTGCATCAGAATTTCTTTACATCAACGAATTAAAAAGTCGCGGCATCTCTCCTAAAGCTGCTTTATAGGCTGAGGCATGGCCAAAACACCCTTCGACTTCATTGCTTCCGGAAGTTCTACACCTAAATAAATGTTGTTAATGTCCAAAAACTTGGTCTCATCTGTAGCTTCTACATGATCCACAATAATTGTATCCAAAGATTCTTTGTTTGCGTAATCATGTTACAAGTTGAGTACCAAATGTCTTTAAAGATTTTTCCATATTTTTTTTAGCACTGCATCGTTTAAAGATTTGAAGTAAGCATTCTCTGTATTAAATGTGGGCAAAACCCACTTTATAAATTGGAAATACAATTTCATAAATGGATCACGGTGCAAGTTTAGGATCTCTTTGGATTTATTAACTTTCTCTATTGCCCTCTGATCAATAAAACATAAAATAAACGCATCCCACTGTTCCAGCATCCGTTCTACAACAGAAAGAAGTGAAAGTCGACGAGTCTGCGACGGATGTAGTGTTTTACGTACTTTAAGCTGCATATATTTGTGGAACTGAGTTAGCTGACGATTCCATTTTAAGTAATTATGTACATCTCTTGCAAGTTCCTCACAGCAACCAGGAAGTGTGTTGCAAGCATCATTAGCAACAAGTGAATTGAATGACAAATTTATTTTATTAATACGATTCCAAGAAGAAATTCCTTTAGTCTATTGGATACTGAATTGTGCTTCCCCACCATACTATCACCATCTTAGCCAATATCAGTGACATTTTCTAATGGAATATTGTTTGTACTAAAGCCTGAGTGAGTTTCTCATGCAAATTAGCCACACCTTCCTAAAGTACAGACACGGTGATCATTTCAGTCAAACTGAAGAGTCTGCTCAATCTTGGTTTTCCATTCCGTCACAGTAGCACACAACAGTGCAAATAGATCTGACTGAAGCAATAGAGATTATTTCATATGTCAAAATAGGAATCTCACTTTTTGAAGCTCGGAAATACGATAATTTTTATGAGAAGGTTCTATAGCATTTCTTATAAGAATCATACTTTTGCTCCTTTTCATAACAACATTTTGTGCTATCTTAGACTCAGGAAACGCACTTTTTATCATAGTTGTCAAATGGTGAGTTGCATTAAAAGGAATATCATGAGCCGCTAGGAAAGCAGCAATTTTAAGCTCGGTAACCGTAGTTTGCTTGTCGAGCGTTGTCGTGCCTTTTGACAAAAACTTTGCAAAAGCTGCAAATGATTTTTTAGTGATACCACAAATTTTATTAATTTGTTTTTTATTCCATATATTTCTTTAATAGAGAGTAGAAGTATACAATCATTACAGTGTTCGCATTTTGCCTTACAGCACTTATTATTGTCGTATACTATCCTGGATCCTCTTACCATGCAATGTAACATTGCTGAAGCCTGTGCCGAGGATTCTCACTTTTAGGTAACTCACCTATTTATATCTTCCTTTTCTTGGGTGTAGAAATACGGCAAGTCTCTACGTGCCACTAAACCTGCTTAATACGTTATACGAATTAACAGCAAAATATTAATGCTACATTTTCTTTGACAAGGCGGGTTACGTACCGAACTAGAGCAGGAAGAGCTGAGAATGATTTTTAAGCAGCTCTCAGCACAGTAGAGATGACGATTATCGCTGAAACAAACAGTTCCCGGTTACATCGGTCTTCCTCCACTCCAGGGCTGTTAAAGCCGATAAAAATAACTGGTTACAAAAATAAATGATTTTCGATTCTTTTATTCGTATTATTTTCTGCAATAAACGTAGAAGTCGAACAAAGACCTAAAAGCTACGACTCCCTCAGTTTCAAGATACATAGAATCAAAATGCTCAATAAAAAAGGCAATGAAAAGAAAATTTATTTCATCCACTTTTCACTGCTTTTCTCAGGAACTGACAAGTGATTGACTACTACAAAAAAAAATCACCATTATTCACCTATTGATTCTAATTTGTGAAACGCTATTCAAAAATCATTTAGAAATTGGGGTTCCTACCACTACTTGGACATTAGGAGTAGTCATTTCAAAATGGTAAATTCTAAGGGTGTAGAACTCTATTTTACGCGTTAATTTCTACGTTTTCAAGGGCTTCAAGAACATAAATGTGTGTTATTGTAGACACAACCAGAAAATAAACTGCTTTCTGTTTTCACTGTAAGCTATGAATGAACTACACACATCACCCTATTTCCCAGGGCTCCTGAAGATAGACGTCACTGTGGCACTGTGGATAAAGTATCAGAGGCACAGTCCCTTTGACTGTTCAGAGATGTCACTAAACCAGCCCAAGATGTAAACAACCACGAGTGAGCAGTGCCTATTAGATGGGGGTGGTCCGACAGCCGATCAGTTCAAGTCATTCTATCGGGAAAGAGGTACACGGCTCGTGTTGTCTGTAGTTCAACCATTCCTAGACGGTAAATACCGCGGTTCGATCGCGTCCGCATTGTTACTTTGTGCCAGGAAGGCCTCTCGCCCGCATCTCGTGGTCGAGCGGTAGCGTTCTCGCTTCCCACGCCCGGGTTCCCGGGTTCGATTCCCGGCGGGGTCAGGGATTTACTCTGCCTCGTGATGGCTGGGTGTTGTGTGCTGTCCTTAGGTTAGTTAGGTTTAATTAGTTCTAAGTTCTAGGGGACTGATGACCATAGATGTTAAGTCCCATAGTGCTCAGAGCCATTTGAACCATTTTTGAAGGCCTCTCAACAAGGAAAGTGTCCAGGCGTCTCGGAGTGAACCAAAGCGATGTTGAAACTTCATGGCAGATTAAAACTGTATGCCTGACCGAGACTCGAACTCGGGACCCTTGCCTTTCGCGGGCAAGTGCTCTACCAACTGAGCTACCGAAGCACGACTCACGCCCGGCCTCACAGCTTTACTTCTGCCAGTATCTCGTCTCCTACCTTCCAAACTTTACAGAAGCTCTCCTGCGAACCTTGCAGAACTAGCACTCCTGAAGGAAAGGATATTTCGGAGACATGGCTTAGCCACAGCCTGGGGGATGTTTCCAGAGTTCTGCAAGGTTCGCAGGAGAGCTTCTGTAAAGTTTGGAAGGTAGGAGACGAGATACTGGCAGAAGTAAAGCTGTGAGACCGGGCGTGAGTCGTGCTTCGGTAGCTCAGTTGGTAGAGCACTTGCCCGCGAAAGGCAAAGGTCCCGAGTTCGAGTCTCGGTCGGACACACAGTTTTAATCCGCCAGGAAGTTTCATATCAGCGCACACTCCGCTGCAGAGTGAAAATCTCATTCTGCAAAGCGATGTTGTTCGGACACGGAGGAGATACAGAGAGACAGGAACTGTCCATACTTGGAGCAACACACATACGGGAAATTCCATTTCGGATAATGGTGAAGGAATTCAATATTCCGAGATCCACAGTGTCAAGAGTGTGGCGAGAATACCAAATTTGAGGCATTAGCTCTCACCACGGCCAACGCAGATGTCGACGGCCTTACTTAACGACCGAGTGAAGCGGCATATGTGCGGAGTCGTTAGTGAAAACAGACAAGATACACTGCGTGAAATAACCGAAGAAACCAATGTCGCACTTACGACGAAGGGGCTATGTCAGCAGACGACCGACGCGAGTTCCTTTGCTAACAGCATGACATCGCCTGCAGCACCATCACTGGGATCGTCACCATACCCGTTGGACTCAAAACGACTGGAAAATCGCGGCGTGGTCAGGTAAGGGCCGATATCAGCTAATAAGAGGTGATGGTAGAGTCCGAGTGTGGCGCAAAGTCTATGAAGCCATGGACCCAAGTTCTCAACAAGGCACTGTGCCACTGGTGGTCGCTCCGTAATGGTGTGTGTGTGTGTGCCAGCCGCTGTGGCCGAGCGGTTCTAGGCGCTTCAGTCCGGAACCGCGCTGCTGCTACGGTCGCAGGTTCTAATCCTACCTCGGGCATGGATGTGTGTGCTGTCCATAGGTTTGTTAGGTTTAAGTAGTTCTAAGTCTAGGGGACTTTTGACCTCAGATGTTAAGTCCCTTAGTCCTTAGACCTATATGAACCATTTGAACCATATTGGTGTGGGCTGTCTTTACGTATCATAGGCTGCTGGGCCACAGTTATTCGCAATTGGTTTGAAGAACACTCCGGAAAATTCGCGTGAATGATTTGGCCATCCAGATTGCTGAACGTGAATCTCATCGAACATCTGAACATCTGTGGGACATAACCGCGCACAAAAACCTGCGCCGGCAACACTTTCGCAAATATGGACGGCTATAGAGGCAGCATGGATTTCAAGGACCATGAGCGACTAGGCATTCAAGTGATGTAGCATATCCATTCAAGCTGCTTGTTTCTTACCAAGCCTAAGATATTAGGACTGTTGTAAATCTCATCCAGCTCTCCATTATGTCTGATACCAAATTTCCCCAGTGATCTTATCTTCTCCTGGACCATAGATATTCCTTAAGACTTTTCGCTCGAAAACGAGATTATTTAAGTGTAAGTGGCGATAAAAAAAAGTCTCTGTTCGAAGGCCGTACATTCCAGAACCGATATATCAATCGGCCAATATGGCATTAAGAATTGAGACAATCATCTCAGCGACGGACCAAGTAGAAGATACCCATTTGGTAAAATATCATGTCGTGCTGCGTGAAGCAGACCCTAACTGCCTGCTGCACATCCATTTCCGACAGGAATCGTCGACCTTTCAACCCTTATTTAACAGACCGACGGTGTGATTATGGCTTGGGCAGACATCAGGACTATAGGGCAGGGTATCGATTGTCTCTCACTTGAGCTGGCCTATCTTCTGCGTTACGATATTTACGATATGGGCACATGCATTGTCACGAAGCAGCTACACACCTTCTCGGAGTTTTCCGGGTTTTCGAATGACATGCTGCCCCATACACATTCTTTATTCTTCGATGGACGTCTATCGGTGTTTCTCCTTCGGCAACCAAGTAAAGATTAACAGCGCGTTGGTCCTATTTGGACGAATTTGGTAATATCATCACCATAGTCCACGTCTTCGTATTTACCTCACGCACGTCGGAAAGATACGATTGCCGCACTAATCGCTTCTTTAAATGTCGGTGCTTATATACCAGCATCAGAGTCACGCTATGTTGCATATTCGCTGGAGTAACACCCTGAAATTGAAACTTTTGATCTCCCTCTACATTTTTATTTATTTATTTATTTATTTTGAACATTGCAAATTTCGCAACCGTGCAGCCCTACTGACTGGACAGTTAGTTTGAAATTCCTTGACCGTCTGCCCGATTTAAAAGCTGACAGTGACTGCAGTTTAGGGTGGGATACTCGCTTTCATATCTGCCTCACGCGATGCGTCCCATGTAAAGATCAACCACAGGTATTTCAAATTATGAACCCTTTTGCAGGATCCGTTTCGTACTAACAGTGGATGAAATTATCTTCTTGACTGAGGGTTAGTCCTGCTCCTCATCTGGTACACTGTCTTCAATTCATTCAGAAAAGAAAACAGATGTTCCTCGCTGCGGCATCTACGGTATGTTCGTCCCCATCAGTTCTTTCCTAGATCAGAACGACAGGGCCATGTCGTAGGCAAGTACCTGATTGTTACAACTTCGACTTCGATCTATCCAAAATTCGTATGAAGCGCTTCCCTCATTACCTTTCCAACAGCCAAGTTAATAGGTGGCAGAATAACCCCTTGTCTTGGCACTGCGATGGTGTTGAAGCTCTCCATGACTTGGCTCCTGAGCTTCAGTTTGCCTTTGAATTCAGTGACACAAACTCTAACTAGGCTCTCAAGTTTCTTGGAACTTCCAAACTGAGTCAAGCAGTTCATTAGGCTCTCATGGTAAATGCTGTGGTATGGTTCAAATGGCTCTGAGCACTATGGGACTTAACATCTATGGTCATCAGTCCCCTAGATCTTACAACTACTTAAACCTAACTAACCTAAGGACAGCACACAACACCCAGTCACCACGAGGCAAAATGCTGTGGTACGGCTCATTAAAATCTATCGAGAGAACATGAAGGTCTTCGACATATTTTCACATCTTTTTGGTGAGCTGCCACAGTACATAGATGCTATCCACAGCCGAACGACAGTTTCTTGAAACACCCTGATATTCACAAGCTATTTGTTTCGCAAATGGCTGGACTCTGTGCGGTAACAGTTAGACAGGTGATTCCTCTGTGGTTGGTGCAGTCCATTTTGTCAAATTTCTCGTGTTAGGGTAGAAGACAGTAGCTTGCAATCTTCTTGGGTGTCCTACACGATCCAAATCCTTTCGGTTAGTTAATGAATTCTCTTGTGATGTGTCTTCCCTCTAGTATGGATTCGGCCTTGAACTGGGCTTTTCTTCTATTCAGCCACATTGTTTTATTTCTTAGTTCCTCGAGTGTAGATCGTGAAGAATCTAACTGCAATGCCTAAAACTGGAATTCGAGAAGATATGTAGGTTCTTTACAGCTGAGAGGATCCCTGAACTACCGTTTCCATCTCTCAGTGATGTTGAACTCGTTGGCGAGTATGGTCCCATTATCGTCCTTGACAAACTTGTGGAGGTTCTGGTAACCTGTCTTGGAGAAGTTAACTTCTCGCTACATCTTTCGAGCTTCTTTTGTCAAGAAATATTTATGAACCTCTTCTATCATTCCCTTGACATACATTCTCTTTGCTCTCCTCTGGGCTACTTGGCTAGTTTGCCCCACACAATGAATATTTCGTATCTGCTTTCTCTCCTAAAAGAAATTCGTCTAAGTAATGTAAAAACAATCAAATTTATGAAGACAAAGCGCTTCGTATCTTTACATCACGCCTGTTTCCCTCATTGCTCTGTCAATCTGGCGAGGTAGCTTTTCTGATGCAACGAAAATAACTGGAGAAAGGTAGTGGAAAACGTACCCTGAGGTGACAGAGGTCATGGGATAGCGATGGAAACATGTACAGATGGCCTTAGTCTCGCGTACACAAGGTATAAAAGGACAGTGCATTGGCGCAGCTGTTATTTGTACTCCGGCATGATTACTTTCGCACGACATGTTTATCTTCAGTCGGCTTTTGGCGTCTATATTACTTTCCGTTTTTATATTACTAGATGGGATCCTTTTCCCCTACAACCAATGTAATATAAATGTGAACATCGTAAACTTTACTGAAAGTATTGAGAGGTTTCGGACTATTGTAATCACAAGGACTACAGCGGATTCGAAATGGTTAAACGATCGTGGTAAAACAGGTACTAGATGTTTTTAAACCAGTTTATTTTATTCTTCATTTCTTGTTTCGGGGTCCGCGTATCTTCAGGTCACCTGATAAAAATACAGTAACAAAAGTAAAGTTCAATGGTTACTTAAAGCCCGCATCTCGTGGTCGTGCGGGAGCGTTCTCGCTTCCCACGCCCGGGTTCCCGGGTTCGATTCCCGGCGGGGTCAGGGATTTTCTCTGCCTCGTGATGGCTGGGTGTTGTGTGCTGTCCTTAGGTTAGTTAGGTTTAAGTAGTTCTAAGTTCTAGGGGACTTATGACCACGGCAGTTGAGTCCCATAGTGCTCAGAGCCATTTGAGCCATTTGGTTACTTAAAACACACAAGTACGCATTGTAGTTGTAGAATATTTACACAAAAGTTATTTCTGATAGACCAATATATAGACCTCGACAAGTACGTAAAAATATTCAGGAAACCATTAAGTTAAACCAAATAGCAGCAATAGTTGCGATGACCTAACACGGACAAAAGCTACAGTTGTATGAAAGGAACGGCCTCTTTTACCTGTTAGCTAAGTAATCTATGAACAGATGGCGAGACTATGGCGTTTCCATACATCATCATTTCATCGTTATCATTAGTTAAAAATTTGCCCAAAATATATCCGTAACAAAAAAATGGTTCAAATGGCTCTGAGCACTATGGGACTTAACATCTATGGTCATCAGTCCCCTGGAACTTAGAACTACTTAAACCTAACTAACCTAAGGACAGCACACAACACCCAGCCATCACGATGCAGAGAAAATCCCTGACCCCGCCGGGAATCGAACCCGGGAACCCGGGCGTGGGAAGCGAGAACGCTAGCGCACGACCACGAGATGCGGGCTATCCGTAACACTCCGAAAGAAGTTGATATGAATAGCTCTTAAAATATGACGATACAGTTTTTATTTCCCACGTCATTTCAACATTAACTTTTATTATGTACAAATATCTAACAAATGATTGGGATGAAATGAAGTTGTAAAGCAGCGCCGCTGTAGTGACGCCATCAGTTGATAGATTGTTTACTACCAGGTAGAAGGGGCCGTTCCTATTATTCCACTATTAGTTTTTGTCCATGTTAGTTCATCGTATCTAGGTACTGCTAATATTATGTTTAACTTTATTTTTTATGACTATTTTTGACGTACTTGTCAAAGTTATATGTCACATTTATTTAAAATTGTATGTATTCATCTACCAAAAATAATTGTTGTGCATGTGGGTTGCCACTACATTGCTTATTTAGGGCACCTGCTTCTTTATGTATGGCATGTAACATTTGTTACCATATTTTTCAGGTCATACTGAGGTAGGGGCAGGACGAAATGCGTAATGATCAAAAAATTAACGGATCTAAAAACCATGTAGTATCTATTTTTCGCCTTCATCCGTATTTTTAAATTCTTTATAGTATTTTTAAACTTGAGCAGTTTTCTGAAGGTGAACCTATCTTTTCGAAACCGGTTACAGCGCTATTTGGGCACAACAATAATATTTTCAACATAGGCTGGTTGATGGTTTCTTCTTCGCACGAATTATATCGTGTTCTGTACTCAGTGATGGTCTCAGAAATTGCAGTTTGTGACAAAATAGCAGGATGAACTTATTTTTCCAAGTGCCCTTCACGCTAAAATATTACGTTTTATTTGTGATACTAAAAGTACAGAAATTCAGCATCACTTTTTTAACCAGTAAAACACTAGTCAGCAAGAGACGCCCTTAATATCTTTTAAATTTTGGAACTCCATAGGGAAGCAAAGCTTCTCAGAAAGATCGTGCTCCACCTGCTAAAGCATGTTTTAAAGACTTTCTCAATAGCTTGACACCACGATCAACTCTACGGATGGGCAACAGAGTACCGAGAACACAGCAACACTGAAAACACACTTTGTAAGAGAAATGGTAATTACAAAGTTTTTAATTTCCACCTCTCAGTTATTATAATGATTTAACAATAGAAGTTTTCGAGGTTTCTCGCTGCCTCTGCCACAAATCAGCGGATGCAGAAATGAAGAGGAGAAAAACAATTGTTGATCAGGGCTGTTAAAACTGTGGTGTCATTAACAGTCTAGGCAAGCTCACCGAGACTCAGGCGAATTCGCCTTCTACGGAATGTGGTCGCAGAGCTGTTCGACCAGCGGAGGGTGCTGTAAAAGTTGGCATCATTCTGCCTGCAATGTTGGCCGTTATGGAAGTGTAGAGCCATACCGCCGCAGGACGGCGTGGAGATGAACCCAGTCGTGCGAAGAGACGAGCGGAGGGTGGCGTGGGAATAAGCGGCGTTGTTGGGAGAAAATGGGGCGGGAGAAGGGGAGGCGGTGACAGAAAGGGTTGCTCGGTGAAGTGGGGGAGGGGGACGGGAGGCAGGAGTTAGCTGGTCGCTGGGCGACGAAGCGCTCATTCGTCGCAATGGAGGAGAGCCGCGCCGTAAACGGGATTAGCTGTTTTTATGTACTGGGCGAGTCTGGCGCCGGCCGCGGCCGCCGCCGCCGTCTGCGTGGACGCAGACCATCACGGCTACTAAAACCCGGCTCCACTCAGCTAGCCAGCGCCCTGATTTAGATCTGTATTCCGTCCGTATACGCTCCCCGCCCACTTTGCGCTGCAAGTCTGATATACTTCGTTCTTTAAACTTTCACTTGAACTTTCCTGCTGTCGTCAATCGTAACATGGAGACCAACGAAATTGGACCGGCAATCGATTTTTATTTTTGTGCGATAAAAGTTCCTTGTCTCTTCTTCCTCGCCTTAGTTTGTCCGTGTAGCACATTTTATAGGCCCCTGTCAGGAATTGTCGATCCTTCGAGGCCTTCTTCATGGGACCGAACGCGTGAAAATCACATTGGGAGAGATCAGGACTATTGGTCAGGTGCTCACGTATTGTTGTCCGTAATGGATGAGGCTGTACTTGTAGACCGATTGCCGGCCGGAATGGCCGTGCGGTTCTGGGCGCTACAGTCTGGAGCCGAGAGACCGCTACGGTCGCAGGTTCGAATCCTGCCTCGGGCATGGATGTGTGTGATGACCTTAGGTTAGTTAGGTTTAATTAGTTCTAAGTTCTAGGCGACTGATGACCTCAGAAGTTAAGTCGCGTAGTGCTCAGAGCCATTTTGAACCTTTTTTTTTTCGATTGGCAACTTTTGTCGAATCGCTATCACCACGGAACTTAGGACACCATTCCACAACGGTGGTTTTCGACAGACACGCTGTTCCATACATATTCTTCATGTTCTCATGGATGTCTGCCGGTGTGTCTCCTTCCCCAGCCAAGAAAAGAATAATGGCACATTGATCCTCTTTGGACACATTTTCTAACAACATCGCCAGAGTTCACGCTGCCACATTTACGACACACACGCCGGTAAGACATGAATTCCACACTAACCCTTGCCTACATGGCAGTGCATACATACCCCAGTGTTTATATACCCGCTTATAGGCTGCAAAAACACCCTGAAAAGGAAATTTTTTGTTCGCCACTTATACAACAATGATCGCAAACAATACGAACACACTTCCAAAATCTCTGCCGGCTGAAATGGCCGAGCGGTTCTAGGCGCTACAGTCTGCAACCGCGCGACCGCTACGGTCGCAGGTTCGAATCCTGCCTCGGGCATGGATATGTGTGATGTCATTAGGTTAGTTAGGTTAAGTAGTTTTAAGTTCTAGGGGACTGATGACCTTAGTAGTTAAGTCCAATAGTGCTCAGAGCCATTTGAACCAGAATCTCTACAACGTATTGAAAGAGGTTTTGACAAAGAGATTTCAACTTTATTCAAACATGTTCTGACCTCTACATACTTCTTATTTAACAACGAATTTTTTGAACAGACGGACGAAGTCGCTATTGGTTAGTCCCTTATCCCCTCTGGTGGCCAATTTATTTATGGAAGCCTTCGAGGAGAAGGCGCTTGAATCTGCTGACTTGAAACCCACGGTATTATGGATGATGTTGATGATACTTTTGTAGTTTGGCCTCATGCTGAAGATAACTTGCAAGACTTCTTAAGACATCTGAACTCCCACCACGATCAAATAAAGTTCACAATGGAAATTGAAAAGGAGGGGAGCCATCCATTCTTGGATTTCTGGTTCGGCGCAGAGAGGATGGCACTTTAGGACATGAAGTGTATCGGAAGCCGACGCACACGATTTTGTATTTACGTGCAAATAGCTGCCACAATCCTGCCCAGACGATCAGTTCAAAAATGGTTCAAATGGCTCTGAGCACTATGGGACTCAACATCTGAGGTCATAAGTCCCCTAGAACTTAGAACTACTTAAACCTAACTAACCTAAGGACACCACACACACCCATGCCCGAGGCAGGATTCGAACCTGCGACCGTAGCACCAGACGATCAGTGTTCTCCAAACTTTGACGCATAGCGCGCATATTATTTCTGACGAAAGCAGTCTGCAAGATCAACTTTTCCACTCACAAAGAGTGTTTGAAGACAATGGGTACTCCCCACAGCAAATACAAAAGGCACTGAAAATGAAATCGAAAGAGGCCACAAAGAAAGCAAGTGGCCCTGAGCACTGTGGGACTTAACAGCTATGGTTATCAGCCCCCTAGAACTTAGAACTACTTAAACCTAACAAAACTAAGGACATCACACAACACCCAGTCATCACGAGGCAGAGAAAATCCCTGACCCCGCGGGGAATCGAACCCGGGAACCCGGGCGTGGGAAGCGAGAATGCTACCGCACGACCACGAGCTGCGGACCAGAGAAAGCAGAAGACGAAGAAACCTTTAAATCGATGGCCTTCCTGCCATATGTGCGTAGCCTCTCATCAAAAATAGGACGGATTCTCAGCAGACACAAAGTAAAAGTGATTTTTCGTCCTCCACCCAAAACAGTTGCACTCGTGCGCTCCGTCGAAGATGATTTGCTGCTCCGAAAATCTTGTGTTTGCAAAATTCCACGTGAATGTGGCCTTTCTTGCTTTTGACAAACAACTCCTACTGTCCAAGAAAGGTGTACAGAACACCGGAGGCACACGCGACTTTTGCAACGTAACAAGACGGCAGTGGCAAAGCACTGTATTGACACTTCTCACAGTATGCTGTATGACAACGTCGAAATTTTGGCAACTACATCATGTTTTTGGGACTCGATAGTGAAGGAGGCAATTGAGATTCGCTTGACGACGAACTTAATGAATAGAGATAGTGGTTCGAACCTTGATACATCATGGAATCCGGGACTTGCTGTAATAAACTCAGAAAGACGTCGTCACAGTGCAGCTCACAAGGATATATCGAGATGCCAACACAAATCGACTGCGGAGTCACAGATGTAAACTCGCGTACTGTGCACGCCTCTGCCGCCGACCAACGTCTCTGGCGCATTTGCATCTGTGGCCGCATGCGCAGTGGCGCGGTACACGAATTTAAAGGGACGAAAGGAGCACTGGAGCGGCAGTCTTGCGGCTCACTCTGAAGATGGCTGAACCTTTTACGGCCGAAACATTAGAAGAAGAAAGAGAATTCTTGCGGCTGCACTCCCGAAACTTAATGGCACAACACGAACACCACCTTAATAGTGTCTTAGGAAAGCAATATAGCTACGAACCTGCGTGGATTGGATTCAATCAGTCTTCAGTTAAGTTTCTGGAAGTGTCTGGCACCTGATGTCTAAGCACAAGTCACGCATTTCCCGTAATTTTACGGGCGGACGGTTTGTAGGTGCGTAACTGGTACTACATAACGTTCCACATGTGTTCCGCCAGGTACCAATCAGGCGACTATTGTTTAACACATTAACGTGAGAACACCATAATCCTTCTAAAGCCACTGTAGCACAATTCGCACCTTGTTACACGATCGATTAACCTATGATGCTGGAAGACCCCATTGCCTTTGGGTAAGAAGGAATGCAGGACTCCCGCAGTGAAGTTCACACCTTTAAAAATCTGCCACTGCCCCAATAGAAGGCCAGATAAATGTCTCCCTTAACACAATACTGCCCAAAGCGGCATAAGTCCATGGCGCGAGGCTTGTTTTGAGCAGCCTGGATTACGACAAATCCAGACACGACCATCTACCGAGTGTAACAAGAAATCTGATTCATTCGCCCAGTCTACACATTTTCAGTGATTCACGATACAGTCTCGACGATTCAGTGTCCACTCCAGTCGTAATTGTCCGCATGTCGTGGTCGTGCGGTAGCGTTCTCGCTTCCCACGCCCGGGTTCCCGGGTTCGATTCCCGGCGGGGTCAGGGATTTTCTCTGCCTCGTGATGACTGGGTGTTGTGTGTTGTCCTTAGGTTAGTTAGGTTTAAGTAGTTCTAAGTTCTAGGGGACTGATGACCATAGATGTTAAGTCCCATAGTGCTCAGAGCCATTTGAGCCAGTCGTAATTGATAATTTCGTTGGATCAACATGGGAACACGGAGAGATCGTTTGTTGCGGAACGGTTCTGTGTTGAGCGTTTTGATCGAAAACATTTCTGACCGCACCAGTATTGTAATGTGTTGTCGGACACGCCATAGATCACTGACCATTCTGATTTACAGACCACGCAAACCTCTGAATTCCACATTCAGTGATGAGGTATGGACGTCCGTCACCTAGCAGCCTGTCTACAATTTCACCCATCTTCAACCAATTTTCATTTATGCTCACCACAGTAGTATACGAGCAGCTGACCAGCTTTGCACATTCAGAGAAGCTCGTACTAAGGTGTCGTGCCTTTGTCAAAGTCGCTTAAGTCAGTGGATTTCTTCATTTGCGGCAACTACACTCCTGGAAATTGAAATAAGAACACCGTGAATTCATTGTCCCAGGAAGGGGAAACTTTATTGACACATTCCTGGGGTCAGATACATCACATGATCACACTGACAGAACCACAGGCACATAGACACAGGCAACAGAGCATGCACAATGTCGGCACTAGTACAGTGTATATCCACCTTTCGCAGCAATGCAGGCTGCTATTCTCCCATGGAGACGATCGTAGAGATGCTGGATGTAGTCCTGTGGAACGGCTTGCCATGCCATTTCCACCTGGCGCCTCAGTTGGACTAGCGTTCGTGCTGGACGTGCAGACCGCGTGAGACGACGCTTCATCCAGTCCCAAACATGCTCAATGGGGGACAGATCCGGAGATCTTGCTGGCCAGGGTAGTTGACTTACACCTTCTAGAGCACGTTGGGTGGCACGGGATACATGCGGACGTGCATTGTCCTGTTGGAACAGCAAGTTCCCTAGCCGGTCTAGGAATGGTAGAACGATGGGTTCGATGACGGTTTGGATGTACCGTGCACTATTCAGTGTCCCCTCGACGATCACCAGTGGTGTACGGCCAGTGTAGGAGATCGCTCCCCACACCATGATGCCGGGTGTTGGCCCTGTGTGCCTCGGTCGTATGCTGTCCTGATTGTGGCGCTCACCTGCACGGCGCCAAACACGCATACGACCATCATTGGCACCAAGGTAGAAGCGACTCTCATCGCTGAAGACGACACGTCTCCATTCGTCCCTCCATTCACGCCTGTCGCGACACCACTGGAGGCGGGCTGCACGATGTTGGGGCGTGAGCGGAAGACGGCCTAACGGTGTGCGGGACCGTAGCCCAGCTTCATGGAGACGGTTGCGAATGGTCCTCGCCGATACCCCAGGAGCAACAATGTCCCTAATTTGCTGGGAAGTGGCGGTGCGGTCCCCTACGGCACTGCGTAGGATCCTACGGTCTTGGCGTGCATCCGTGCGTCGCTGCGGTCCGGTCCCAGGTCGACGGGCACGTGCACCTTCCGCCGACCACTGGCGACAACATCGATGTACTGTGGAGACCTCACGCCCCACGTGTTGAGCAATTCGGCGGTACGTCCACCCGGCCTCCCGCATGCCCACTATACGCCCACGCTCAAAGTCCGTCAACTGCACATACGGTTCACGTCCACGCTGTCGCGGCATGCTACCAGTGTTAAAGACTGCGATGGAGCTCCGTATGCCACGGCAAACTGGCTGACACTGACGGCGGCGGTGCACAAATGCTGCGCAGCTAGCACCATTCGACATCCAACACCGCGGTTCCTGGTGTGTCCGCTGTGCCGTGCGTGTGATCATTGCTTGTACAGCCCTCTCGCAGTGTCCGGAGCAAGTATGGTGGGTCTGACACACCGGTGTCAATGTGTTCTTTTTTCCATTTCCAGGAGTGTATTTCCGCTTTGTTCTACTTAAAAGCTTTACAAGCCTGCAGCTGACCATGCGGCATTCTTTCTATCGGTGAGCTGCGGTCGGAATGTTTTCTCTCATCCGTGTATAATTGGAGCATTGGAGACAACACGTTTAGCACAGCCAGATGGAAAAAACTGGAAATAGGTAATTAGCTCATAAGCCGACCCGTCCTACTGTTATCTCCACATTATAAACCAATTTGTTTCTTCATAACTCCGCAACGTCAACAATTTTAGGTGTCAGCCGGACTAACTCCATTGATCCACATTATTTTATGGTTCATGTGACACCTCTGTTCAAGACAGGTTGTAGAAGATGGTTTTGATCGATGTCTTTCCACTAGTTTGACTCTCTGCTACATCTCTAACTGCCTGGTGTTAGGTATCTGATACTGGTACAATGCTACAATATCTACTACAGTATTTTATTCTGTGTAAAATGTTAAGAGGTTAATATTAGAGCACCGCTTGTCTTACGAATGATTTCACTTACTTGTTGCGACTGCGTAGGCTTTCCTCGTGGTCATGTTTGATTTTACGATCTGTTAGAAAAAACAAGGGAACTATCATCTTACCTGTTATCTACAATTACTGTTATATTTACTCAGCCAGACTCCAGTAATCTGTTACATCGTTTCTGTACACAGTTGATCACAGTAACGTGAGCTGCTTTCAACGTATTGCATCTGTAGAGGACTCATTTCACCTGAGGACCTTAAATATTCGTTTAAGTGTTCCAGCCGTTTCAATGCAGTAGTAGTTTCAGGTTTACCTCAACCCACTCTAGCCATGAGAAATCTCACGTGTGTGAGAGTGAAGTGAACTTATTCACAACCAAGCGTGATACATACTATCTTTGAGAAATATTAAATGAGATAAAAAAGACAAAATTTTAACGAACTCTTGAGTTTACTACAGAAAAGTATTAGAATGGACAAACATTTAAATCAATTATGGAATCGTTGAGGTTACAAACACAGAATTACCCATGAGAATTAGAAAATGAAACTACTGCTTGTCAAAGTTGTAATATGGCAGTCGGAGCTGGTTAACAAACACGCGTCTGGCTCTACGAAATTTATCTCTACCTGCCCACAAATCAATTACAACGGTTGTTTGTCTGGGCAGAAAGCCAAGGAATCCAAGTAAATGAAAATGCACTGACAAACTTGGGAAATGAATCTGATGCTAAATCTAAATTGCTAGCTCATGATGGTCTTAACATGTCAGAGCTGCTAGTTATGCTTACCATTATCGTCGGTGAGATATAAGCACTATGGTGACACAGTGGGTGGCTGTCATCAATTATGACACTAGGATGGCTCTGGTGAAGGCTCGAACATTGGATCCCCATCCCCATTAATGGAGTCTGCTGCTGCAGTTCGAAGTGCAACCTGTGGAGGACCAACGTGATCAGCCGCAAGTCCAGATAAATAGCCCTTGTTCTAGTTGGTAAAGAACTTACCACTCTCGTCTTACTGCCAAGAATCTCGACAATCAATCCTCTCTAAAGTTATACTGACCTGCCAGTGATGTAATTGTTTCCTTGTAAGAAATCTCCCGCCAAGAAAACGTGCAATGTTAAAAAACCAATAATCTCCATTTCTCCAAGTGTTTTCTAAAAACTGTCACACGACGCGTCAAGTCCTCCTGAGGTCCCACCATTTCCATTAGTCAGTACCCTCTCAAACAATAACTACGGGCCCTAGGGAAAACTAAGAAACTATGCACTGCTTTCAGCTTGGCCGGCCAAAGTGGATATGTGGAATAAACTGCACAAGAGCCAGAGCACCAGTATTATAACAGCGGAAGCTACTTTTCCATGACAATGCTCCCCTGCCCGCAGTTCTGTGAAAGGCCACATTCCCTCGGCTCGCCAGGGGGCGGTTTGTCGAGTCTCTCAACAATTCACCTGCCCCAAATTCACAGCGCTCCTCACTTCTCAGGCTCACCCAGAGAAGCAACTGACATAGGCGGCACAATGTTAACTTAAAGAGGAAACAGGAAATGAAGTCAGCACATACAAACACAATCAGATCTAGCTACACTTTTATATTGTCGTAACCTGTCAATGCAGCACCCATCCAGTAGAATTATTGTGCGGAAATAAATGAAGAGAGATGAGATGCAGTAAATGGCTTCCTAGAACGGTTTGTCTCTTTTCAACTGGACGACAGTGATTATGACACGGGACACTGATTCTGGAGGAGTGCTTTGAGATACCCATTAGAAAACTAGATTTAGGTTTTTAATTGTTCTCATAAATTACTTCAGTCGAGTGCCGGAATTGAAGTCGCTTCCTTTCTGTATACCCTAATGTTACCCACGTGAATGGAATTTAAAACTACAGTTTTACTTCATTACCTGCTTTTCTATAATGTAGTTGATGGAGTCGTTCTTTGTTCTTAAGAATGTCAGCAATCCTTTTTTGTCACTGGTGGGTTTTCTTTGCCAAGTTATGGACTTTTGTAATACAGGGCCAAATATTTGTCTTCATAACTATATTCGCCAGATGACTTGCCCATTCTTGCATGTGCCGTTCCTTGCAAGGTATATTAGTCCGATTGGTATTGACAAATCGTCTTTTTCGCTTATAATAGGAAATCTGTAACGCTGCCTATCGCAGCCTGTAAATTTTCTGTACACAGTGGAACGTTATATCCCGTCTAGTGGTCTAGGTATCAACAAACCTAAATTTTCAAGCAGATCATCGCTTTCTTTATACATTGTGAACTGTACAAAAAGTTTGCAAATCATTGATTTCCTTTCCACCATGCAGTCACAGAGAAGACAAGCGAGGATTAGGGGGTGAATGTAGGAGGAATAGATGGCATCAAGACGTGTAACTGGGTTATTTATCTCTCATTCCTCTTGGAATTATTGAGGTTAGCATGCAGAAAATATGCAGAATTTTTAGTCAGCACTGACTGTAAATGCTATTTTTTTTCATCAAAATACGATGCAAATTAGTATTTTATCATCGCTGAGTTTTCATTTTTGAGATAGTTTGGAAAGTAATTCTGCTATGATCATAGACTAATTAACTTTATCTTACAGTAACTTTTCTTGTGTAAAATTTGTTAACTACATCACTACATTGCTATTAACAAAAACTATTTGGAATCTCAACAGGAACCTCACCGCTGTACAAAAACCAGAAACAAATACCAGCTGACATTAATAAAAGGTTACCGATTTTTTCCTGCATTCTCCTGAGTGGTTTGTAGGTACGACATACTCTCCTGTGCTAAACACTTCATCTAACAGTATCAGAATAGCTCTTACAGCCAACATCCTCGATATTGTGTTAGTTTCCGGTCTCTGTCTTCCCCACCGGCAGCGTTGGCCGAGCGGTTCTAGGCGCTTCGGTCCGGAACCGTGCTACTGATAATGTCGCAGGTTCGAATCCTGCCTCGGGCATGGATGTATGTGATGTCCGTCGGTTAGTTTGGTTTAAGTAGTTCTAGGGGACTGATGACCTCAGATGTTAAGTCCCATAGTGCTCAGAGCCATTCTCTGTCTTCCCCAGTAGCTTTTATCTTTACAGCTCCATCCACTACCAAGCAAGTTGTCACCAGATTTCTCCACACATTTTCTATCATCCATCTCTTCCTTCTAGACAGCGCTTTTCACTTTTTCCTTTCCTTAGCGATTCTACAGACAGCCTTCTCATTTATGGTCAGCTCACATAGTTTTCAAACTCTTGGTGTAGCGCTAGACTCCGTATATCTTCATAAACCGGCACAATTTTTTTCTGTCATGTGAGCAAACAGTTACTTCCCGTAGTCTTTTCACCTAAGTCTTCCCCCATCTGCCTTTACGACCGACATTCCTCTTGCACTAGTAATGTTAAATGCTTTTAATTTCTCCAAAAGTAATTTGACTTCCAAAGACAGTCGTTCCTACGACATTCCCTTTACGATTTCTTCACATATTTCCTACAGTCAACTTGCTTTAAATACTTTGCACTTTCTACTTTACTTCTTTGGGTTTGCTTGTCCAACTTCTGAGACTGCCATTTATAGGGATGTGCATACGTCTTCAACGTCTACCTACATTAATGTTCATTATTGCAGCATTTACAGTTTCAGTGAACTTAAAAGACACGTGGTTATTATTTGAAGCTCAGTGTACCACTATTTCCAAAAATGATCCTTCCTGAAGGCTGCTTTCAACTTCAATCCACTCTCCATCATCTCTGAATTGTGATACTGTAGCATGTGATTTGAGAATCTCTGTCTCATAATAATGTAATCCAGCTGGTGGCTTCCAGAGGCTCCGGACCTTTTCCAGGTAAACCTCTTTCTCCTGTGATTCTAGAAAAGTGGATTCGCTATTGCGATTGTAATTTATTGGAGAGCTCAAGGAGTCTTTCTCCTCATTACAAATACCGATATTCTCCTGGAAGTCGCCTTTTAGTCTTTCCCCTACTATAAGCGTTCCATTGTTATTAAATCTCAATTTCTCTTTTCATACTTAGTTATACGTCAAATAGTAACAACAGTTTCGTGTAGTTCAAAATCTTGGTGGGAGTCTTTCAGGTGGGCGTCAATTTGGCGACTGCATGTCCCTAACAACAGTTCGCTGCCTTCATACACTATCTATCTTCACTTTCTACTTGTGACGAAGGCATGTATATCAGAACTGTTTTGGTTAACTTGGATTGTTGTCGATTCTGATGAGAATAATCCTATCACTTGTCTATCCACAGTATTCATTCTTTTCTCTACACTCCTGTTCATAATAGATGGTTTTCCCATTATGTCAGTTACTGCTGCTACCGATGTTACTCAATATTCATATGTACAGACCAAACAAACACTTATTCGCATTTAATCCTACATCTAGACGCTAATAGGCAGATGTTCCTTCACTTCATCAAAAGGAACTTTTCTAGACAAAAAAGGATAAATGTTTCGGCGGAATCAGATTCCTCATTTCCTTCTCCTTCTCCTTCTTCTCCTTCTCCTTCTCCTTCTTCGCCTTCTTCTTCTTCTTCTTCTTCTTCTTCTAATTCCAGTTGGAGTCCAGTAGCATGATCTTCTGTTTGTTCATAGCTTTCTTGTGCAGCAGTTCTGTGTTCAGTCGAAACCAATGACCTAAGTTCTTTAGCCGCCGTAATCTTCTACGTCCAGGACCACATGTAGCATCAGTCTTTCCTTGATGGATTAGCTTCAACAAGTGGTATTTGTTGTTGCGAATATATGACCAAATAATTCGAGTTTTATCGTCTTGATGATACTGAGAATTTCTAAATCTTCATTCATATACCGCAGTACCAACCCACTTCTACCTTCATTAGATCATGGTATCTTCAGTATCCTTCGATATCTCACATTTGAAATGTCTCCAGTTTCTTACCTACCAGTGCGAAAGTGCCCATGACTCAACTCCACAGAGTGGGATACTGACCTCCAAATTTCGAAGAAGTTGAATGCGAAGTGCAGCACTTTTGTCACGGCTAATCAGAATATTGTTTATATCCTAGAAAGAACTCCGGGCATGTTCAAATCATCGGAGAATTTATCGAGACAAATCGCAGTTCTCCTTAATTTGACAATCCAAATATTTTTGTAGAGAAACCCTTGCTAGTTTATCGTTACAAAGTGCAAGAGCGCGGAATTTGATTTCGGTTCCTGCAGGTAACCATCCATTTTGTCTTCTTGACTTTCAAACGTAACACCATAGCGAAATAGATTCGCATTCTGGCCTTATGCATTGACGTCAGCTGTTTGCGAAACGTGTAAATTTTTGCCGGGCCAGGACTCGAACCCGGATTTATTGCTTATCGGGTGTGGTCACCTTAACCACTTTGTTTATCTGAGTACGTCTCCAGGACCAATCCAAACTTCTATGTGTAACGCAGTGACTACCCTTATGCTCGTACAATTCGAGATTTCCGCACAGGGAGAGAAGGATATTGCATTGTGAACATGCAGACGCTTAAACATAGACATTGTAGCCGTCAATAATATAACACCACGGTGGTGCTCTCTTAAGTAACGGTGTTTAGCTGTGCTTGCAGATCTTCCAGCCTAGTTGTTGGTAAGACTGTGTCATCAGCATATCTGATGGTATTAATAGTAACTCTGTTAACCACCACTTCTTGATGCTTTCCATCAAGAGCGTCTCGGAAAGTATTTTCTGAATAGATGTCGAAGCATAATGGGGAGATTGTACAGCCCTAGTGAACTCCTTTCATAATCGATACTTCTTCTAGTAGCTGACCATAGACACGACGCCAGCGCTTTGGTCCAGTACCGGTTTCCAACCAATCGGACGTCACAACCGTGCTGCCCCATTTCGGCTAAGACGTGCATTAGTTTCTCATACTAAAGAGTGTCAAATGCTTTTTCAGAAGCGATGAAACAAGCGGAAACATCGATATAAACTTTGCGAAAATGTTGGATTAAAACTTGAAGACTTAGTAACGCCATCGGAATCCCAAAAGCATTCCTGAATCCTAGCTGATAGCTTCCAATGTTCTTCTCACTTTTACGGGAAAATTCTCAAATACAGCATTTTAAGGAATAAACTAATCATTCCGTTGTAGAGTTGCACTCTATCAAAACTACGGTTTGGTAATAAATGACATACCAAATAGAAGGATTATCGCTAGCATTGATAGCATTTGTAGGGAAAGAAACGTAAATGAATTTGTGAGCGAGAGATTGGGAACCGACGAATTCTCTTTGTTTTTTGTTTGTTTGGTTGTGGCCCATAATTAGTACCACACGTCGTTCAGTGCTAGCCCACTGCGTATTTTATATTCTTACAAAATGGTTAAAGCTTTTCATAAGCATAAAAAACTAGTTGATCACGCGAGTTCTGGCTGTTATGTAGCGAAAGCAATTAATTTTGATGGAAGTACGATTTGCATGGGCAAACTAAAAAGAAACCTACATAATTATCATTGTTATTTTGTACTCAATACGACGTTCTCCATCATGATCAAAGGCGAGAGTTCCCTGTTATTACTGAGGTGGGGGAAACTTGTTTATGAATAAAAGGAACATATTTGATGTAAGCTCGATTACGTATTGAAGCGATGTTTTATGCATTTCTGTTTTGTGTTTTTATTTAATTTTACGTTTTTATGAGGAAATTGCTTTTTCAGGAGTGCTGTATGATAAATATTTACTATTTTTCATTTATACAACAACATCTCTTTGTTCCACGTAACAAATTAACAATTTCCGAATAAATCCTGAATTAATGACTGAAAATTTCCATTTTGCTGCATATACCTTTGTTTTTAAATAACAGAGAGGAGGATAACTACGTAGAACAGAAATGTTCCCTACGCTATGCAGCCCTATATATATCGTCACTCAGTTCGCAGATGGTTTATCGCTTCCAATTTCAAGGAGAATTTTCTAAGATACTGACCGCATACGCAGACAATGAGATTGAAGTAAGGTAACGCCCCATACGTATGCAACACACCTAACGTAAAGGAAATACGGATACTACAGTACTGGCCATTAAATATGCTACACCACGAAGATGACGTTCTACAGACGCGAAATTGAACCCACAGGAACAAGATGCTATGATATGCAAGATGCTATGATATGCAAATGATTAGCTTTTCAGAGCATTCACACAAGATTGGCGCCGGTGACGACACCTACAACGTGCTGACATGAGGAAAGTTTCCTACCGATTTCTCATACACAAACAGCAGTTGACCGGCGTTGCCTGGTGAAACGTTGTTGTGATGCCTCGTTTAAGGAGGAGAAATGCGTACCATCACGTTTCCGACTTTTATAAAGGTCGGGCTGTAGCCTATCGCTATTGCAGTTTATCGTATCGCGACATTGCTGCTCGCGTTGGTCGAGATCCAATGACTGTTAGCACAATATGGAATCGGTGGGTTCACGAGGGTAATACGGAACGCCGTGATGGATCCCAACGGCCTCGTATCGCTAGCAGTCGAGATGACAGGCATCTTATCCGCATGGCTGTAACGGATCGTGCAGCCACGTCTCGATCCCTGAGTCAACAGATGGGGACGTTTGCAAGACATCAACCATCTGGACCAACAGTTCGACGACGTTTGCAGCAGCATGGAGTATCAGCTCGGAGACCATGGCTGCGGTTACCCTTGACGTTGCATCACAGACAGGAGCGCCTGCGATGGTGTACTCAACGGCGAACCTGGATGCACGAATGGCAAAACGTCATTTTTTCGGATGAATCCAGGTTCTGTTTACAGCATCATGATGGTCGCATCCGTGTTTGGCGACATCGTGGTGAACGCACATTGGAAGCGGGTATATTGCGCATATTGGCGCATAACCCAGATGGTATGGGGTGCCATTGGTTACAGGTCTCGGTCACGTTTTGTTCGCATTGACGGCACTTTGAACAGTGACGTTACATTTCAGATGTGTTACGACCCGTGGCTGTACCCTTCATTCGATCCCTGCGAAACCCTACATTTCAGCAGGGTAATGCACGACCGCATGTTGCAGGTCCTGTACGGGCCTTTCTGGATACAGAAAATGTTCGACTGCTGCCCTGGCCAGCAGATTCTCCAGATCTCTCAACCACTGAAAACGTCTGGTCAATGGTGGCCGAGCAACTGGCTCGTCACAATACGCCAGTCACTACTCTTGATGAACTGTGGTATTGTGTTGAAGCTGCATGGGCAGCTGTACTTGTACACGCCATCCAACCTCCGTTTGACTCAATGCCCAGGCGTATCAAGGCCGTTATTAAGGCCAGAGGTGGTTGTTCTGGGTACTGATTTCTCAGGATGTATGCACCCAAATTGCGTGATAATGTAATCACATGTCAGTTCTAGTATAATGAATGCCCGTTTATCATCTGCATTTCATCTTGCTGTAGTAATTTTAATGGCCAGTAGTGTATATTAACCGACCGATGCTTCTGGGAAACCTGCCGTAGTCTACGCTTACTTATGATAGTTAATGGTAGCCTTCAGCAGTTTTACAGTGCCCACTCTACGTTGGCCCTTGTGGGAAGTGGTTCAACCTTTGATCTGAAAGCCGACAGGTACCGGCGAACAAGCCAACCATCAAGGAAAGAGATCGTTCATTCCTGAGCAGCTTCACTACTTCAATGTGCATTCCGTCAAGACCTCGCTTTTGACATCATTATGGTATCCTCTGCGTCTGCTCTTGTGATGTACATACCATCACTCTCCCACACTTCTCTCTCCGTTAACTCTTCCGTTGTCCCTGAAGCCAATGTATTGCTTCGCGTCACCGGCTTTCTCTTCAGTGCTAGGGACGATGTTGCCATCTTTCTTTATAAGGAGCCCACATCGTCTGGTGTTGTTGATACCTGCTTCAGCTGTGGCCCAGTAAATCTTTGCCTATCGCCGTTTACCTCGTTACCACGGTTTTCTAGCAGAGCCTCCACTTTGCGCATCCTCAGACCGTGCAGCAGGCGCTCCGACAAGCACTTGCTTTGGCCCGCTTTGCACCCCACGCCGCGCCCTGCCGCCCGTAATCAGTCTGAAGCCTGCTCGGCGGTAGGCGGTAGGCGGTAGGCGGTCGCTTCATTAATCAGGACGGGCCGGGCCGGGATGCGCTGAGCGGCGTGAAAGGCGCGCCATATTGCGACGTCACAGCCGCGGGGGTCACGCGGATGCTCAGCGGGAAACTCTGCGTGACGAAACGCCGCGGCCTTCTCAAGCTTTCGGCGCCCGCTCCCTGATCCCCCACCTGCATCCTCGCACAGTTTCCTACAAAACCAGAAAAGGAATGTCTACTACTCATTCATCACTGGATGGTTGTAATTAAAGTGGAGCTACTCACAGAGGTCCAGTGTGGGCTGCAGTTATCATACGGCAGCAAAACCTGGTATATATGCTAATGCGATTATGTGGAACCGAATACGCTGAAAAAAGATTAGTTCTTATTTTCACCAACAGGTGTGAATCTAGTGCTGTGAATGCAAGAAAGACGTGTAGAGACGTTTCGATATGGATTACGAACGGAACGTGGGCAGAAAGGGTCAGGCAAGTGATAAAGGTAAACTGTTGATTTTATTATTGACACAGGTTGCACAATTTATTCGATATGAGCACCGAAGACGTCGGCGACAGGCTGCATCCGTGAAACAACGTATTCAGCAGTTCCTCGAAGCAATTGCGGTGGAATCTTGGCTACGTGGAATTTAATACTGGCTTTGGGATCACGTAGAGGCCAGACGTGTCCCCAGAAAACGCGTTCATTTGGACTTCCCCGAAGCCAAAAGCCAGATGGACTCAGACAAGGTGATCTTGTAGGCCATGAATCTGGAAAACCTCTGCAGATAACACGCTCCTGGAAGGTTAAGCATGTGACTGGGCTGTAAATAAAGAAGTGCGGTTGAAGAGTTCACACGAATGTGCATATAAAAATGTTGGTAGAATATAAAAATAAGCGTAGTACTTCCAGTTCACCAAATATATGCTTGCACACTTGCACTATTAAACAATACTCTTTGTCGAAAAAAATCGGCGCAAAAAAAAAAATTCGCAAACGAACACATGGGCCACCCTCAAGTGGGGCTCGCACTCCACCCACCCTCCAAAACGACTGACCAACAATTGACCACTGGCCAAGATGGCCACTCGCTTATATAGGCTCGGATGTCCACCCCCCCCCCCCCCACCCTGGTTATTTAAGTACCCCTCTCACCAGTTAAGGTTACAAATTTTGATACATACATCCCTTGACAGAAATAAGTACACCATCGGAACCGCGCTAAAAAGTACAGGTCCATCACCATGTTACATTAATTTCTAGGATTATTCTATTGCCCATACATCAAGTTTTAGTTTTCGGAAAGTTTCGCCACTTAGCGCAAATTTGTTTGTTTACATCTTGGCTGCAAAGTTTTAACATAGACCTGCATATAGCACTGTTTTTAGACGTAATCTATAGCGATCTACACACTGCGTAAGCTGAAAATCTTCATTCTATAATAATTAATTAATTTTGGGGCGGTAAATGTTAATAATAATTTGCAAACAATGAGAACTATTGCAAAGTTAAGCGTACAGTATTACTTATCTAGTTTAAAATACGTGTGATGACACCCAAAATATTGTATAATGCTGTTCTTTACGTCATGAATTTTCTATTGAATTTTATACATAATTTCCCATCAAACTTTGTTTATTGCTCTTTAAGAGATTCATTATTTATAAATTTTAACATATGACTACGGCACTGCATCCGCTATGACGAGACGTTTTTAATGAGTGCTCGCCCATCCCTGTAAGTTGTTATTTACTAATTTTATAAATCTTCCAGTATTCTTGATATTAACCGATTTTGAGGTTACTATAACTTTTGCGTCTCGTGACTTGAAATGAAGATCGATCTTTCAGAAGGTGCATATTGCTTAACACAATCCACTGCCGCATCGCTCTTCACCGTAAGTTACATAGTTTTCGCGTAATGCGCGAAAAACCAAACAATGCCCCAAGCTGCGGGACACGTGGCCGCCCGGCGGCAGAGACCATCCCACCGACCGTTGCAAATCTCGCTCGGGCGCGCCACGCGCTTCCGCGAATCGCGCACCATGTAGCTCGCTCGCTCTCCACGAAGCAATCCTTGCATACTAGACCTATTCATCTAGTAACGGGGGTTTGTACCGTCACAAGCAGACCTTAAACTGGGCAAGCAACGTTAGGTGTTGTCTCATCTTGCATGAAAACAATGCTTTCCACAGAGCTGCGCTCTTCCGAAGCGGGAATCACATTATGACCAAGGAGAGCTAAATACTATTCATCTGACACACCCTCTGGGTGTATTCTTTCCAAGGACGTATGGACGGAGAATAAAGGTCCTTGTGAATCCACGGCAGACACGTATAGCGAGTGCAATGGCTCCTCGTGCACAACGCGCTGTTCAACAGTACTCCAAATTCGACAATTCTGCGTATTCACTACACACTATACTGTAAATTGTGCCTTGTCGCCCAGTAGATTAGGACCTGGCCACATGTCATCGACTTTTATCCGTGCCAGAAACCAAAGTTCAGATTTAGACCTATGCTACAGATCATGAGATTTAAGTTGCTGGAAAGTCTGAATCTTGTACCGGTACCGGTGTAAGACAGACTGTAAAACTTTTCATATTGTTAATCATGGGATGGACAATTCTCGTGACACTGCACCAGCACTAACACTACGCGCGGTACATGCTGCAAAGCCACTTACAGCAACAACAACCTCGTCAGCGACTTCCTTCAGGATAGGCACCTTCTTCTTCCAGGTGCTACACCATGCTCATCTATGTTTTCGAGTTCCATTATCATCTTCTTTAAGTCATGTAATGACATCGGACCTCTCCTCAGACCTTTCGGGCGGCGACTCTCTCAATAGAGCACTGCAATTGCTGCCATTCACACAAAACAACATCAATAACTGTGCACTGCCTCTCTTCTCCATGCCATACTGTTCACTCACGTTACGTCTTGTCAAATGACAGCGTGGATGTCATACCGTCGTGCAAACAGGTTTGCACCTGGTAGCCAGAACTGGAACTAATTGTTTCAAGCGGAAATCAGTTCTGCATCAAGAGATTAGCATATCTACCAAGTTTTGCTGCCATACGATAGTTACAGCCCACCCTGAACCTCCGTAAGTTGCTACACTTCAATTATAACCGCTTGGTATGTTCAAAAAGGAGCAAAGACGACTTCTTCTAAAAACCTTAAAGTAACATTACTCACTGGTAACCACACAAGATCGAAAATTAATCGCTCCTGGGGATGCTGACACTGCGTAACACAGTGTCTGTCTTTGATAATGGTTTCAATATGCCAAGGAAGAGAGTCCGCAAGATTCTTTGGGTATGCCACATCCAGGTGTAGCCCCTCATTAAATATTACATCGCGTGCAGCTACGAAACTACGGGATGTTAACCGCTGCGTTTCACCCTGCAGCGTTTCCCCATTTACAAAATTGTTACATTAAAAAACAGAAGAAGTTCCTGCTGTAATTCATTACTGAAACACATATGCTAACTGTGCAATTTGTTGTCGGTGGATAAATATGTAGTGGTACAATAAATGGAACGCTTAGGTAAATCCATACATGATTAAAATAATTAAAATCTGCATCAGTTACTTGTTTTTTCATGTTCAACACAACGCTTTCCAAGAACCTGTTCTCATGTTAAGGTGATTTTGTTTACATTAATATTTTTTGTGACGATTGAACGTGTGGTCTTTGGCCTCTCTTGTACTATATTTGTCTTTTTGAAGCTATACTCCAGTAGAAAAATCGGACAAAATAATTTAGGAATGTTTTTATATGCTAATGTTATAGACAGTATTTTTGTTTGTTTTCTTTGAAGTACTGCACCTCGCCCACTACACATATATACGCAAATCCTCAAATACATTGTTCCTTTTTGTAATCAAAACATGCTACAAATATATAGCAACAGTGTGGGCTCACAAAGAGTTTGTATACAGTCAGAAGTGTTACATTTTCTGTCGATTACATTATATACACATTCTAAAAACTTTTCATAAGCTGATGTTATTGACTTTATAGAGCTACTAGAAACAATTCTCAATTACAGCTACTAGCACTCAACGTTTATGTTTATCTACAACCAGATCGGCTTCCCATAGGGTCATCCATATCTGGCACAATGGCAGACATTTTCGTAAACCACAGAGAACATAAACAGAAGCTAGGAACCCTGCTTGAAAAACACACTGTACTACAAAAGATCTGTAGATGATACCTCAATTTTAGCCTAAAGTGACAACAATAACATCATAAATTTGTACAATAATTTCACTTCTGAATACTAAAAGCATAATATCATTAATTTTGTAGATTAGTGAGTAGAAAATCAAAACAACAAGCACAATTTCGTGATATCTAGAAAAAAGAGAACTTGAAGCGACACAATCCCTGCCGCATCTTGCCACGCAGATGTACAAAAGATAGCTACTTCAAAGGAGTGGTACTGAGAACAAACAAAATCCCATTGAGCAAAGGGGTCCGGGAGAAAGAATTAGATATCATTAAGAAACCTTCAGTGGCTAATGACTTCCCAGCTCCATGATAAACAAAATACAGAAACAAACAGAAAAGAAAAAAAATTCTTGACTTTTTACAGGGGTGCCGATAGTACAATCAAATGTATGGCCAGCATAACTTACGTAGAAAACATTTCTCAAAAAATAGCAAACTTACTTGTGTCACACAAAGAGAAAGTAGCTTTCTCCACAAACAACTAACCACACTTCCAAATTACATACGTCGAGCACATCAACTGCGTCTGTGCGCTATTCTGTGCAACGGAGGCTGCACAATACTTCTACGTAGACAAACAAAAATACTATCTATAATATTAACGTATAAAACATTCCACGATTTATTTTGTCAGATTTTCTGGTTAAAAGACAACTAATGAGCTAGAAACGCAGAAAATCACATACGCAAATATCACAAACATATTCATGTATGCAAAATGAAAATGTGAATGAATTCTCGAAAAGCGTTGTGTTAAGCATGAAGAAATGAGTAACGGATGTAGTTTTTCATTGTTTAAATCATGTATGATGCAGCTGCAGTCTTTCCAAAAACATCGATTTGATGAACGAAATTAAATTCTAGCAAGTTACACTTCCCTGGGTGACCAAATTGGGGCTTGCTTATCCCGTCCCCCCAGAATTTCTTCTCTCTAGACAGCACTCTCTAATATCCGATTTGAAATAGTGGAGTGGCTGTAGGGAATACTACTACGGCATTACAATAATGTCTCAATATATGGGATGCTACCTCATTCATTGGTCCAAACCAAGATGAGGGGAAATCCTACTTTATCACAGTCAGGCCTGCATGATAGGCATTATAAACTCATTAATTACAGTAACGACTGCAGAATCTGAGTATAACACATCGAGCAGCATAGTGCTCACAAAACAATGCACAGCATCTGTTTCCATGTCTCTTCAGTTCGAACTAACGTTTCATTAGTCGAAAACTAAATTATAAATCATTATCTAAAGCCAAATGAAACACTCCGGATTACAGCATGTTTATGTCATTCATAGCATGACTAGACTGTCTTAGACTGTGCCTTACTGTTCCCCGTGTACTTTCATGACATGCTGGCAGTATCCACTAACATTCGTAACGTTCTATTAGTTCTTTTGCTAACTTCTGTGGTCTGTTTTTCAGAATTGAAATTGTAGCTATATACGCATTAGTCAACGTGGGTTGTCAGACTGACTAGACTGACTTCTTAATCACCTGAAAATTAAATATTAATTCTAGAATTTATGTATATTGGCGAAAAATCATATGTGGCATTTCCTACGATCTGTCGTAGCTCAAGGGCAACTTAGCCCACTCGCATCCCCTTCACACGGACCCAGTCCATATGGCATAATCACCTGTCACTTGCGCAGGGGTAACTTGCCTTCTCTAAGGGCGTGCGTCGCTAAAAGAGTTCTGCACCCTATGATAAATGACGTATGGTCAGCGTGGGTGACGCGAAAGAAATTCCGGGGGGAGAGAGAGGCGCTCCTATTGTAGTTTTCCTCCCGGGACACGTTTCCGGATGTACCGCCGACACACGGCTCACCTCCGGTTTACAGCCCATGACACATACCAGTGGAAGCTAATTTGTTTAATGTTACAGAAACAACGCATGGCTAAAAATCGCAGAGTTACTCCTAATTGCTTTTTCGACCAGGATTGCCTCTCTCGTTGCGATACTTTGTTTTTCAGTCCTTTCCCGTATTAACGTTAGTAAATAATACCTGTCCATTGTGGACGTATTAGAACTCTACAACTGTAGAAAATTAAGCTATATTGTAATGAATTACTTGCGACCAGTTCTTTTCATTGGCGTTTGTTTTTCCATGATGACATTTCAACATGTCGGACGTCCTGTCTTCACATATTTACGTTTATTTACGTGTCGTGATATCGTTTATTTACTGTTGGCACTGCAGAATTTTGCAACGGAAATCTTAAAGAAAGCTATTGTTAAAAGTCCCAGATATAAAAAGATTGTTCGAAAGTTGTAGCTAAATTTGAACATCTGAAGATGGGGTGAACATAATAAGACGGGAAAAGTGTGCCATTCATATCGGTGCGTTACCCTATAAACATTGCCGTCAACGACGCTACAGACTTGACTTCATGCGCTAGGAGAGCGCCACGTGACGAAGCAGCCTGGCGGCATAAGCAGGGACGTGAATCAGGCCCGAGGGTCACCAGGGTTTGCCCTTGTCTGTGATAAATCATAGTCCGCTAAGTGACATGAAAGCCCGCCCGTTTGGCCGTGCGGTATAACGCACGGCTTTCCGGGCGGGAAGGAGCGCCTGGTCCCCGGCACGAATCCGCCCGGCGGACTTGTGTCGAGGTCCGGTGAACCGGCCAGTCTGTGGATGGCTTTTAGGCGGTTTTCCATGTGCCTCGGCGAATGCGGGCTGGTTCCCCTTATTCCGCCATAGTTACACTATGTCGCGGTTGCTGCGCAAACAAGTTCTCCACCTCCGCGTACACCATCGTTACTCTACCACGCAAACATAGGGGTTACACTCGTCTGGTGTGAGACGTTCCCTGGGGAGTACACCGGGGGGCCGAACCGCACAATAGCCCTGGGTTCGGTGTGGGGCGGCGGAGGGGTGAAGTGGACTGTGGTAGTCGTCGTGGGGTTGTGGACCACTGCGGCTGCGGCGGGGACGGAGCCTCTCCGTCGTTTCTAAGTCCCTAGTTCACATACAATACAATATAATACAAGTGACATGAATGGCACAAACCGATCTTCCAAATAGTCCCTGTCATTTTCTAAGTGGATAAGACCCAGTAATACAGCGGCCACCCCAATGAGCATCAGGGTGCCTGAGTGTTCGTCAAACCAGAAACATATGAGTACGTGCACAGCCCTGGGAACACGGCGGTGGTCATCTTCGAAGAGAGAAGTGTTCACAATAAATGCATCATGAGGAATGTTTCTTCACCGATTTGTTTAAACTAAAGCTATGGTTCAAATGGCTCTGAGCAGTATGGGATTTAACTTCTGAGGTCATCAGTCCCCTATAACGTAGAACTACTTACACCTAACTAACCTAAGGACATCACACACATCCATGCCCGAGGAAGAATTCGAACCTGCGCGGTTCCAGACTGTAGCGCCTAGAACATCTCAGCCACCCCGGCCGGCCTAAAGGTATGGTTTACGTTCACGGTAAACTGAATGAACAGTCTCGAGTCGTAGTACCAAGAATATCATTCAAAACATGAAAGGGCCACATCCCGTCTGAACCATACTCTCCGCACAGTACGGTTTAATCACCTCGTTGGACGGTTCGAGGACTCGTCACTTGGCATCATTTGCTAATGTGCTAACTCGCGACTCGTAAGGCATCGTTGCTATCCGGTGTCTGTTGTTTGGACCATTGAAGACGCGCAGCCTTACGTGTCGCGGTCGTTTGCGAGGTACGTCAGTCCTGACGCCCGGCGCATGTTTTTCCCTTCACAATGTTGGAAGCTGGTTGGGACATACTTGCGTTCACTGGCAATTGTAGTTCCTGTCATGTTTGAAACCGACTGTCATTGACAAGTAATGACACTCATTTCCGGTTCCTGTCCTATAGGGTCTTTATAAGGCCGCTATACTTATGTAATGTTACATGGCTGTAAGTACGAGGGGCGTTCAGTAAGAAATTCAACAAGTATTTTTTTCTGGAAGCAACTTGGTATTATTCAGGATTACGATAAACCACGTTACTCCCCACTGTTTTGGATACAAAGTCCTATTTTTGAACACAATCTCCGTTCAATGCGACGGCCTTACGCCTCCTTATTACGAGAGCTTATATGCCCGCATGATACCCCTCTACTGGTCGACGTCGGAGCGAGCGTCTTGCTGCATCAATAACCTCCCCGCATCCACATACTGCTTCCCGCAGACTGCATCCTTCATTGGGCCAAACAGGTAGAAGTGGGTAGGAACGAGATGCGGCCTGTAGAGTAGGTGAGTAAGAGCAGTCCAACGAAGTTTTGTGAATGCTAAGAATTTTTTGCTACTTTTAGAGCTTCTTGCATGTACTATACTGATAATTCTAATTTTCGGTAAGACACGTGCGATTAAAGGGCACTTTATTTAAAGAAGGAAACATACGTTGCCTACTGCGTAGTTTATGTTTGCACTTAGGCATTCATAATCAGTAATTTCCGAAGTCAGTCTGAATAGTTCATTTGAGTACAGTGATATATGGTTGAACTGAAGAACAGGTCGAAAACAATGGACTGCATGTTGGTTGGTTGGTTTGTGGGATTAAAGGGACCAGACTGCGATGGTCATCGGTCCCGGACTGCATGTAATAAGATTGTTGCTTTCTACAGAAAATAATGCGTAGGGTTATTGAAGTCTCTAAATTGGAAATAGGGAAATGCAGCAAACTCACACATGATAATTTTGTGGTACAGGGTGATGTCTTTTCTATCTTGACACAAAGAAATATCTGAAAGTACACAACGAATTTAAAAAAGCGCAAAAACACGAATTCAACGTATTTAAAAATTCTTTCTGGTGACACTAATGTTGACTAGCTTACCTCAACCCTGGGGGGAAGGGGAGGGGGGTTGTGGTGGTGAGAGGGATGTAAATATGAAATTATAAATAGGAACATCCCATTTTATTGTAGATATGGACTCCAACGCAAAAAATGGTAACTTTTGTATGTAAAATTTTTGTCGTTCTGCCATAGGTGGCGCTATGATCGACAAATAACACAGGTGAGAAACTTCCTGGCAGATTAAAACTGTGTGCCCGACAGAAACTCGAACGCGGGACCTTTGCCTTTCGCGGACAAGTGCTCTACCAACTGAGCTACCGAAGCACGACTCACACCCGGTCCTCACAGCACTTGTCCGCGAAATGCAAAGGTCCCGAGTTTGAGTCTCGGTCGGGCACACAGTTTTAATCTGCCAGGAAGTTTCATATCAGCGCACACTCCGCTGCAGAGTGAAAATCTCATTCTGGAAACACAGGTGAGTTCGAAAACGGTATTACGTCGCGAAAAATGTATTGGGTCACAAACATAATAAGAGACGTGTGAGGAAAATTTCTCTGTGTCTTGTAGCTTTCTGCGTGTAGCTGTTTTTATATATACATTGATTAATTATTTGACTTCATCTCAGTGCGTGCACGTGACTCAGCGTGCCACCAATGCATATCGACAGATTAAACCGGAAACATTTCTCAGTTGTTTTGTTAAGGGCGTCATTTTCACCATTCACTGCAGAAATTAATATTTCGCAATTGCAGTTTGGGCCTATGGGCCATTTGCAAGTGGTACTGCGAAAGGTTTTGCTTCAACTCACGACCGACTTTAAAATCCTCCGACATGTGTAAAAGTCATCGTCAAAAATAGGCCTTTTCACTGTAGAAATACAGTAAAATCATAAAAGCTACTGTATTTCTACAGTGAAAATGTATATTTTTGACGATGGCATTTATATGTGTTGGTGGATTTTAAAGTCTGACATGTGCTGAAGCAAACTCTTTTGCAGTAGCGCTTGAAAATGTCCCAAGGGCCGAAATTGAATTTGCATAATAATAATTTCTACAGTCAACAGCGAATATGATCTCCTTTAAAAAACCTCGACCACTTCTCAGTTGAGTCGATTTAATCCATGTGCGGATATATAAGTGCATAATTGCAACCACTTAACTGTGAAATGATTCTTACAAGAAACATACTAATGAGAACTGACAGGACAAACCTCAAATGAGTACCCTATTGAAGAAACGTGAGAGGACACATGTTACTGAAGTATTTTTTTCGCAACTACCGAACGCGTCTGACTTTCTTTTTTGGTCCATTACATTTTTATCGAAATAATGCTGTTTTCAAAACCATTTCAGTCGTTTCTTGATTACAGCGTCATCTAATGCGCAACGACAAAAGGTGTTACACACGAAAGCTACATTTTTTTTACGCAGAATTCGAATGTACAATAAAAATGGGATGTTCCTATTTAATATTTCTAAGTTGCCTCTCTTCGCTCCACACCCGGGGGATGGGGCAAGAATGTCAACATTTGTCTAGCCGAATGTCATTTCTTAAAAATAGTGAAAACGTATTTTTCCGTATTTTAATATGATGCATATATTTTGAAATATTTCATTGTCTCAGAATAGAAACCTCCCTCTGGATTTTGTGCAGGCAAAACCCTTTTCTTTACTGATTCTCGGTCAAGTCGTAAAATTCGACGGCCAATAGAAGCAGCATTTGCGACATTGGCCTGTGCAGAAATATCTGCAGTGTTGCCATGAAGTAAAACAATCCCCATGGACAGCTTTACATGACGCTTTCTCTTGACAGCCTGCCATAACCTAGTCAGGATATCTCTATAGTACGTTCTAGTGACATTTTGTCCCTGACGAGCGTAATCTGTTAGCACCACATCCTGACGCAAGAAACACGGAGCACCACCTTGACGGATGACGATTGGCCCTCTGCCGTATAGGGCGATTGTAAATCAGTATGTTTCATCAGTTTGCTTCGCTCCTTTCTCTTGGAGTCATAGTGATGTTCATAGAGGTACTCCATGGTGATTAGTCACTGAAGAAGTGATCTGCATTGACTTCACTCACATGCAGCAAGCAGACAACTAAGCGATCACCGAATATCACTTTTTCTGTCATCGCCGCGATTGTGGTAAGCTTGCCTCAGAGCACAGAGTGCTCCATCTCTCTTACTAATTCCAGTTTTCCACACCTCTTTCCTCGTCATTCAAGCTTATTTGACAGCGACCAACTGGCATTCACATCCGTCAAATTATCATGCGTTAACCCACTCAACACGAAGGGGGAGGGGGAGGGAGGCAGAATTTATGTCCAGCTACGGAAAATTTGATAGTAATTTAGTCAGTAGCTTTATAACTTAAAATAATGAAAAATATATGTAATGTTTTGTATGAAGTCTTCTACCAGATTCCATAAATGTTTTAAAATTTTCATTTAAAGTTAACTTCACAGTTTCAACCTCAGTAGAAGATGTGACTGTTCGCAGTACATATCTTATTCATCATTTTAACGTTTTTCATCCTGTTTACACAATAGTGTCTATTTGAAAAGTATGCTGTGAGTATAACTCAACAATAATTAATGGAATTAGGATTTTTACAAACATTTTTGGTGGTAGTCGTAAAGTACTGCCCCCTGCCTTTGATTTATTCAGACCTGGTCCCTGATTACACATCAGCAAATCTTTAAAAAGTAAATTGTCGGTATGAGTTAACTATAATTAACGAATTTTACTCAAAAATTTTGTTAGGGCTGGGAAAATAGTCTCCGTACACCGTTTTGGAAAATGCGTTGTTACTGCTATGGTTAATGGAGCGTTTACTCCCTTCAGTTGCAGAAAACGCCCAATACATATGCAACACACCTAACGTAAAGGAAATACGGATACTACAGTACTGGCCATTAAATATGCTACTCCACGAAGATGACGTTCTACAGACGCGAAATTGAACCCACAGGAACAAGATACTATGATATGCAAATGATTAGCTTTTCAGAGCATTCACACAAGATTGTCGCCGGTGGCGACACCTAAAACGTGCTGACATGAGGAAAGTTTCCAACCGATTTCTCATACACAAACAGCAGTTGATCGACGTTGCCTGGTGAAACGTTGTTGTGATGCATCGTCTAAGGAGGAGAAATGCGTACCATCAAGTTTCCGACTTTGATAAAGGTCGGGCTGTAGCCTATCGCTATTGCAGTTTATCGTATCGCGACATTGCTGCTCGCGCGTTGGTCGAGATCCAATGTCTGTTAGCAGCATACGGAATCGGTGGGTTCACGAGGGTAATACGGAACGCCGTGCTGGATCCCAACGGCCTCGTATCACTAGCAGTCGAGATGACAGGCATCTTATCTGCATGGCTGTTACGGAACGTGCAGCCACGTCTCGATCCCTGAGTCAACAGATGGGGACGTTTGCAAGACAACAACCATCTGCACGAACAGTTCGACGACATTTTCAGCAGCATGGAGTATCAGCTCGGAGACCATGGCTGCGGTTACCCTTGACGTTGCATCACAGACAGGAGCGCCTGCGATGGTGTACTCAACGGCGAACCTGGATGCACGAATGGCAAAACGTCATTTTTTCGGATGAATCCAGGTTCTGTTTACAGCATCATGATGGTCGCATCCGTATTTGGCGACATCGAGGTGAATGCACGTTGGAAGCGGGTGTTCGTCATCGACACACTGGCGTATCACCCAGCGTGATGGTATGGGGTGCCATTGGTTACACGTCTCGGTCACCTCCTGTTCGCACTGACGGCACTTTGAACAATGGACGTTACATTTCAGATGTGTTGCGACCCGTGGCTCCACCCTTCATTCGATCCCTGCGAAAGCCTACGTTTCAGCAGGATAATGCACGTCCGCATGTTGCAGGTCCTGTACGGGCCTTTCTAGATACAGAAAATGTTCGACTGCTGCCCTGGCCAGCACATTCTCCAGATCTCTCACCAATTGAAAACGTTTGGTCAATGGTGGTCGAGCAACTGTCTCGTCACAATACGCCAGTCACTACTCTTGATGAACTGTGGTATTGTGTTGGAGCTGGATGGGCAGCTGTACCTGTACACGACATCCAATCTGTGTCTGACTCAATGGCCAGGCGTATCTAGGCCGTTATTACGGCCAGAGGTGGTTGTTCTGGGTACTGATTTCTCATGATCTATGCACCCTATTACGTGAAAATGTAATCATATGTCACTTCTAGTATAATATATTTATCCAATGAATACCCGTTTATCATCCGTATTTCCTCTTGGTGCAGCAATTTTAATGGCCAGTCGTGTATGTTGTGTTCTATTGACAGGTTAGCCAAATATAGCAGTCCACTTTAACCTGTAGTAGGCCTTGAAGACTTTTTTTAATCACGTAATTCTTGTTGATCACAATGTGCTGCAGTTGATGGCATTCTCTTAAATATTCTCAAAGCTATTCTGATGTATGAGTAAACGCCTCTTAATCGATAAGGCGAAAAACCTACATATAATACTAGTGGGAAACTGTGTGAAAGATCATCTGCTCTTTCAGCTGGAACGTGAAAGCAGCTCCGGTGAATCAGTGTCTGATGTTGGTATATTTGGCAGCAAAATAAGCTGAGCGTTTGCAAAACAAGAAACAGAGAGTTTCCTGACAGATCAAATGCAGTGACGTATGTTTCTCATTAGACTTATTATACTTCCAAATACTTTGAAGCTCTATAGCTCAAACCATAGTGCATTAGTCTCGCTCAAGTCTGAAGCCTACATTCAGACAGCATATATGCATAGACGCCCGCTCTCCGACCTCTGAGGCATGCGGTACTCTGTCGAAGTAGCTGCAAGTACACCGTTTTGGAATGCGAGTGAATTGTGTGGGCGCCTGCTGTGTGAACAAGTCCACTGTCGCCGTATTATATTGCAAACAATGTTAGCGTCACACGTATGGTAGTAGTCGTTTCCCTGTAATACATGACACACATTCCGCTGAATATACCTATGCGTATAGCAAATGACACAGTAGAAATATCACTGTGACAAGGGTCTGCGTTTACAGTCACGAGCTGAGGAAAGGACTCCTTCTCATCGGCAGAAGAAACTAACACGTGGGGCAGGAGAACCCACCTACCAGTCCAGGTTAATTCTTACACTACTGGCCATTAAAGTTGCAACACCAAGAAGAAATGAAGATGATAAACGGGTATTCATTGGACAAGTATATTATATTAGAACTGACATGTGATTACATTTTCACGCAATTTGGGTTCAAAGATCGTGAGAGTTCAGTACCCAGAACAACCACCTCTGGCCGTAATAACAGCCTTGATACGCCAAGGCATTGAGTCAAACAGACTTTGGATGGCGTGTACAGGCACAGCTGCCCATGTATCTTCAACACGATACCACAGTTCATCAAGAGTAGTGACTGGCGTATTGTGACGAGCCAGTTGCTCGGCCACTATTGACCAGACGTTTTCAGTTGGTGAGAGATCTGGAAAATGTGCTGGCCAGGGCAGCAGACTAACATTTTCTGTATCCAGAAAGGCCCGTACAGGACGTGCAACATGTGGTCCTACATTATCCTGCTGAATTGAAGGGTTTCGCAAGGATCGAATGAAGGGTAGAGCCACGGGTCCTAACTCATCTGAAATGTAACGTTCACTGTTCAAAGTGCCGTCAATGCGAAAAAGAGGTGACCGAGACGTGTAACCAATGGCATCCCATACCATCACACCCGGTGATACGCCAGTATGGCGATGACGAATACACGCTTCCAATGCGCGTTCACGTCGATGTCGCCAAACACGGATGCGACCATCATGATGCTGTAAATAGAACCTGGATTCATCCATAGAAATGAAGTTTTGCCATTCGTGCACCCAGGTTCGTCGTTGAGTACACCATCGCAGGAGCTCCTGTCTGTAATGCAGAGTCAAGGGTAACCGCAGCCATGGTTTGCTGCTGCAAACGTCGTCGAATTGTTCGAGCAGATTGTTGTTGTCTTGCAAACGTCCGCATCTGTTGACTCAGGGATCGAGACGTGGCTGCACGATCAGTTACAGCCTTGCGGTTAAGATGCCTGTCATCTCGACTGCGCCAGCCGCTGTCGCCGTGCGGTTCTAGGCGCTTCAGTCCGGAATCGCGATTCTGCTACGGTCGCAGGTTCGAATCCAGCATTGGGCATGGATGTGTGTGATGTCCTTAGGTTAGTTAGGTTTAAGTAGTTCTAAGTTCTAGGGGACTGATGACCAGAGATGTTAAGTCCCATAGTGCCCAGAAACTACATCTCTACTGCTAGTGATACGAGGCCGTTGTGATTCAGCACGCCGTTCCGTATTACCCTCCTAAACCCACCGATTCCATATTCTGCTAACAGCCATTGGATCTCGACCAACGCGAGCAGGCATCACAACAACGTTTCACCAGTAACGCCGGTCAACTGCTACTTGTGTATGAGAAATCTGTTGGAAACTATCTTCATGACAGCACGTTGTAGGTGTCGCCACCGGCGACAACCTTGTGTGAATGCTCTGAAAAGCTAATCATTTGCAAATCACAGCAATTTCATCCTGTTGGTTAAATTCCGCGTCTGTAGCACGCCATCTTCGTGGTGTACTAACTTTAATGGCCAGTAGTGTAAATTGTCTTCCATTCGTTTTTTGTGGTTAGTTTTGGCGCTAAATTTATGCCTGTGCCTTTGGCGGAGACCTTAATAGCGATACCCTCGCTATGGGTCTTCAGTGGGATTCGCCATTTCCCTTGGCTCCTGTAGTGGAATGCTACAGTATTGTAGCAAAAAAAAAAAAAAAAAAAAAAAAAAAAAAAAAAAAAAACTTTCATAACTTCTTTTTTTCGAGGTGTTAATTAAAAGTTTTTGACTATGCATCGAACACAGTATCCTGTTATACTCAATAAGTTAAGTTCAAATTTAATCCCTAATGGGCTACCACGAACATCATTCATTAATTAGCTGTTACACCCGTCATTGCCCGGGTATTCATTTTGCCAATTTGCTATTACAAACGAAAACAAAAAATGAACAGTGTTTGTAGTGAGTTATCGAAAAAATTTCATTTACATGCATCGTTAAAAACATCTTGAAATTATGAAACAGTTTAAAGAGAAGTATACAGAAAGTGCAAACCTACACGTGTAGTTTCGAAATTAAGAAACATAATCCTGGACAATTTATGTGGACTGGTCGCGGAGCGTGTAGTGGCTGCGCGGTTTAAGGCGACATGTGTCGGATCGCGTGGCCCTCCAACCGGAGGTTCGAGTGCTGCCTCGGGCATGGTTGTGTGTGTTGTTCTTAGTGTAAATTAGTTTTAGTAGTGTGTACGTATAGGACCGGTGACGTTAGCAGTTTGGTGCCTTAGGAATTTACACACAAATTCACACACATTTTGCACTGGGCACAGGTGCTTCACCATATCTACAACGCGATTTTGTAAACGTTTGCAACATTTATTCATAGCTCCACAGACAGCTATCATTTTCGACTACAGCCGTTTGCGATCCGCACTTGAAAGCTAGCAAAAGTGCTACCAGCTGATAGGGATTTTTTAAGTAGAATCGATTGTCAGAGTGTCTTAGCCGTAAATAATAAATCTATTAAAAGTTCAAGCATGATGCTCAGTTTTTTCAGTATCTCAATATTTATAATGTCATATCTCTTGCACTATAGGTCGTACAATGATATATTTGTGCAGTTACATTGAACGGCATGTGTGGATACTCTCAACGAAATAGGTTGCGAATATGCACTACTGGCCATTAAAATTGTTACACCATGAAGATGACGTGCTACAGACGGGAAATTTAAACGACAGGAAGAAGATGCTGTGATATGCAAACGATTAGTTTTTTAGAGCATTCACACGAGGTTGGCGCCGTAGGCGACACCTACAACCTGCTGACACGAGGAAAGTGTCCAACCGATTTCTCATACACAAACAGCAGTTGATCGGCGTTGCCTGGTGAAACGTTGTTGTGATGCCTAGTGAAAGGAGGAAAAATGCGTACCATCACGTTTCCGACTTTGATTCAGGTCGGATTGTAGCCTATCGCGATTGCGGCTTATCGCATTGCGACATTGCTGCTCGCGTTGGTTGAGATCCAATGACTGTTAGCAGAAAATCGAACGGTGGGTTCAGGAGGGTAATACGGAACTCCGTGCTGGATCCCAATGGCCTCTTATGACTGGCAGTCGAGATGACAGGCATCTTCTCCGCATGGTTGTTACGGAACGTGCAGCCACGTCTCGATCCCTGAGTCAACAGATGGGGACGTTTGCAAGACAACAACCATCTGCACGAAAAGTTCGACGACATTTGCAGCAGCATGGAGTATCAGCTCGGAGACCATGGCTGCAGTTACCCTTGACGCTGCATCACAGAAAGGAGCGCCTGCAATGGTGTACTCAACGACGAGCCTGGATCCACGAATGGCAAAGCGTCATTTTTTCGGATGAATCCAGGTTCTATTTACAGCATCATGATGGTCGCGTCCATGTTTGGCGACATCGCGGTGAACGCACATTGGAAGCATGTATTGGTCATCGCCATACTGGCGTATCATCCGGCGTTATGGTATTGGGTGCCATTGGTTACACGTCTCGGCCTCCTCTTGTTCGCATTGCGGCATTTTCAATAGTGGACGTTACATTTCAGATATGTTACCACCCGTGATTGTACCCTTCATTCGATCCCTGCAAAACCCTACATTTCAGCAGGATAATGCACGACCGCATGTTGCAGGTCCTGTACGGGCCTTTCTGGATACAGAAAATGTTCGACTGCTGATCTGGCCAGCACATTCTCCAGATCTCTCCCCAATTGAAAACGTCTGGTCAATGGTGTCCGGTCAACTGGCTCGTCACAATACGCCAGTCATTACTCTTGATGAACTGTGGTATCGAGTTAAAGCTGCATGGGCAGCTGTACCTGTACACACCATCCAAGCTCTGTTTGACTCTATGCCCAGGCGTATCATAGCCGTTATTACAGCCAGAGGTGGTTGTTCTGGGTACTGATTTCTCAGGATCTATGCAGCCTGTAACACCTCCGTTTTTATCCCGTCCTGATCTGATCGAATAGCAGCCCAATATTTATTATTAAAATGACCGTGAACCTAATGGGGCTGGTAATCGGAATTGACTGCTACGGAAGTTGTTACTTTCCAGTTAGTCCTGTTCAATACTATAATACTGAATGTATGGTAATAAGGGACACAAACACAGGTTTACTAATTACGAACTTATAGTCTTCTCAAAACACAAAAAGGAGACAGCCACTGCCTTCGTCATACATACCTAATTACGGCTAATCTCAGCTCAGGCTTCTTCATTTGCCATTGCCGTCACACGCTAATCCTTCACTGCATCCAACACTTCAATCCAAGGTTACGCCGGTGCGGTATTCGCGAAACTAAATATCGGCACTAGTAACGTCACTGATGCCTTTTATAAAGATACTTCATCACTTTCGCGGTATTTATTTATTATTTAGGGGTCTAAGCGCGGCGATGGTACACCCTTCTCGGTTAAAAACCCTGTATTCCAATAATGGCCTCTACACACACCATTCCCGCCAACCACTCTGACGCATCATGACACTGGCTCTCGCAACACGTCACAATCGATTGTTCACCCTATCGACCTGTGCCGTGTGCAAAGTTATAGTAAGGGGCTACGGACCCCTTACAAGCCTAATTGCGTGAAAATGTAATCAGATGTTACTTCTAGTATAATATATTTGTCCACTGAATACCTGTTTATCATCTGCATTTTTTCTTGGTGTAGCAGTTTTAATGGCCAGTAGTGTAGTCATTAGTAAAGAAGTAATAAATTTAAGTGTCAAGTATATGTGGTAGTTTTCCACGCATTTCAGTGTTGTGATGTCATAATCCTGATCTAGGTGTCGCACGATGATGTAATTTTGTGGGTGTATTTAACGGAATATATGGATACTACCTGCGAAATTTATAGCGAATACAGTTAGTAGCACACAATTAACACATTTAAACATCATATACGATGCGGTAGTTTTGACGCATCTTATTTTTTGTGATGGCGTATCTCCTGAGCATTGATAAGTACATGGTTCGTACCCACACAGCGATTGTTTCCTGACAGTAAGGAACGTGTGTACCAGATTTGGCTGAAATAAGTCTAGCAGTTAGGAGGATATGTGGAACACTATGTGTTTCCTGTTTACATTTTCCGTGCTCACTTTACTCCTTAGAATTACCCATTCTACAAGATGGAACTGTGATACGTGGATTGAAAAGTGTACATTCATTAACGCCAATGGACTTCCTGAATATCCGGAAATAAGGATCCAGGTAGGATGACCTGAAATATGTATCAACAAGAAATATGGGTTAAAATACGTAAGTTGTCCTAGGATAAACAGATCTTCACAGTCACAGAACTATGACAAGGAGGGTTGCGCTACAAACCTGGGGTACAATACAAGTGATCATATCACGTACGTCGTATTCCTTTTCCTTTGTTGGTTAAAATTATTCGTTAAGTATTAATTATACTTGTTTTTAGTACAAGTGAATTTAAGACTTATCCTGAAATTGTGACCCTTCTTGCCCTTGCTTTTAACTTTTTTTTTCGATTATCAGTCTCCTGACTGATTGGATGCGTTCCGCCACTGATTTCTCTCCTGTACCAACCTCTTCATCTCAGAGTAGCGCTTGCAACCTATGTTCTTGATTATTTGCTGGATATATTCCAATCTGTGCCTTCCTTTACAGTTTCTGCGCTCTACAGCTTCCTCTGGCACCATGGAAGGTACTCATTGATGTCTTAATAGATATATCATTCTGTCCCTTCTTCTTGTCACTGTTTTCCATATATTCCTTTTCCTTTCCGATTCTGCGCAGAACCTCCTCATTCCTTACCCTATCAACCCACCCAGTTTTCAATGTTCGTCTTTAGCACCTCATCTCTAATGCTTCGATTCTCTTCTCTTCCGGTTTTCCCACAGTTCATGATTCACTACCATACAATGCTGTGCTCCAAACACACATTCTCAGAAATTTCTTCCTGAAATTAAGGCCTGTGTTTGGTACTAGTAGACTTGTCCAGGAATACCCTTTTTTCCAGTGCTAGTCTGATTTTGATGACCTCCTTGCTCCATCCGTCATTGGTTATTTTGCTGCCTAGGAAGCAAAATTCCTTCACTTCATCTACTTCGTGACAATCAGTCCTGATGTTGAGATTCTCGCTGTTCTCATTTCTGCTACTTCTCATTACTTTCGTCTTTCTTCGATTTACTCTCATTCCATATTCTGTACTAATTAGACTGTTCATTCCGTTCAGCAGATCGTGTGATTCTTCTTCACTTTCACTGAAGATAGCAATGTCATCAGCTAATCTTAACACTGATGTGCTTTCTCCTTGAATTTTAATTTTGCTCTTCGACCTTTCTTTTATTTCCATCATTGCCTCTTAAGTGTACAGATTAAACAGTGGAAGCAAAAGACTACATCCCTGTCTTATACCCTGTTTAATGCAAGCACTTCGTTCTTGTTCCTGCGTTCAAATTGCTCGGCTCTTGTACGTGCTGCATCTTACCCGTCTCTCACCGTATCGTACCACTGTTTTCCTCAGAATTTCGAAAATCTTGAACCATTTGGCATTGTCGTACGATTTTTTCAGATCAACAGATCCTATTAACGAAACCTTGATTTTTCATTAGTCTTACTTCCAATATCAACTGCAATGTCAGAACTGCCTCTCCTGTACCAAGCCATACCTAAAGCCAAACTCATCAGCATCTAAAATATCGTCAATTTTCTTTTCCGTTCTTCTGTTGACGGCAGCTTGGATTTATGAAATGATAAGCTGATTGTGTGAAATTTGTAGCAATTGTAAACTCTTGCAGTTTTCAGGATTGTGTAGATGTTATTTATCAGAATGTCAGATGATATGTCGCCAGACTCATACATTCTACACACCAACATGAATAGTCCTTTTGTTGTCAATTCACACGATGATTTTACAAAATTCTAATGGAATGTTATCTACCTCTTTTGTCACATTTGATCTTAAGTCTCCCAGAGCTCTTGTAAATTCTGATTCTTATGCAAAATCCCCTATGTCTTCCCTTTTCACTCCTCTTTCTTTCCCCTCAAAGAGGCCTTTTGTGTACTCTTTCCACCTATCCGCTCTCTGCTCTGCTTTTAACAGTGGAATTCCCATTGCACTGTTAATGTCACCACCTTCAGTTTAGCTTTGTTATAAAGAGAAATAATATAGAAGCCATACTCATACCGAAACTAAACCTGCTCGCCACTATAGGCCAAGATTAAAAAAAGTATATACAATGTGGCTAGAAATATTAATCTTCAGATAACATTTTCTCCTTTTGTTCACAACTTTGTTGCTACGTTACCTTTCAAAATTTTTACACAGCCAGAGGTAGGAAATGTAAGAAGCCTCTGTCATCGATTATCTATACAACTTCAGTGAATACCAAAAAACCTGTTAACGGACATCTGGACATCTGCAGTGCGTTGGCGAAAAGTTTCTCACGAACAAATCTTGAAGCAGTGTGGTTCATTGTGGTCCGATTGGTGATATTATATACAGGATATACAGCTTCATTTGCGTCGGGGTAAACACTGAGTTCTCGGTTTTTCCTGTAATTCTAGTTTTTTAATGTTTTCATTACGGTGGTAGCTGTTTTCAGCTTCTTTAAATGTTTCACGGAATGTTCAGACTGCAGCCAAATTTCGTACATTCAGACAGAATAAAGTACTTTCAGCTTTTGCTTTGCATTAGTTGAACTGAAGTTCTCAAGCTTCTGATACCAGTCCCACTATCGTCTTCAGTTATTTAGCTAATGACTGCTGGTTCCTGATAAAGTGTCCCCCCCCCCCCCCCCGTGTCTTTTACATAGAGAAGTCACCATGCAATTCCTAGAAGTCAGATGAAGATGATGGCCATGCTCTCTGGAAAACTACAAGAAATGTTAACTAAAATGATATAATTTGAAAACTGAGAGTATATTGTTCTCTAATGGTGATTGATACTATTTTTATAGAAATGCCAATAGTTAACAGTATCAACAGTTCGCGAAGTGAACATACAAATATTAATACCCTAAGACTGCTCAAGACTAAAAAGACTGTACTAATAGCAGTGCCTGTTTTACATGGTTCCGGAGTGATGTTTAAAGCTTTGATCATGTGTGTATTGAGAAATAGGAATAGGTAGAATGAAGCGGTTTGCAACATAATGTTTACCCACACAGTGTGCTTGACGGAGACCAAATCTGACACCCTAGTCCAGCGGAACTCTGGACTCGTTACAGAAGTAGACCAACATCACGTCCAACTATCAGACAATGGTACACGAGGTTCAACGAATCCGTATGTTTTATAAAAAGGATGGGATTTTGGATTCCGGGCATAGGTGACGCAGATTTTATATACGAAACAGGACATTGTCTTTAGCCCAACTATATTATCCGGCCAGAGTATCGGCTTTTTTAGCTACCACCGACACTGGTGCACAGATAGCTACTCGCGGACCTGAAGCTTCATGCCTACAGAGTAGGGTTGCTGCATGCGGTTGACCGTGATGACAGGCCAAACGGCAAATCATTTGCAACTGACATAATGTGGCAGATCGACGATGACCCAGACTATCAGAAAAATATGTTCACGGATGAAGCAGCCCTTCAATTGTCCAGAAAGGTATACCGAATCAATGTGAAAAGCTGGGGCTACAGTCAAAAGGAAAACATACAGTGTAGTCTGCTTCATGACCGTGTTGTGCGGCCGTTTTTCTATGCATAGCCGTCAATAACCTCGACCGTTGATTTGGACATGTTGGAACCGTTTGCATTTAGACACGTCGAAGAACTGCAACCTGACACTACGCTGCAGTAGGATGGTGCCTCTCCCTACTGGGACTCGATAGTTGTGATAGTTCTGGCGACGCATTTCCAGGTCGCTGAACCGGAAAAATTGGGTCCATTTTCTGGCCGCCATTGTCTCCAGGAATAACATAATTAGACTTTTTTCTTAGGGGCTTTGTGAAGGATACTGTTCGCCAGATCCCAGTGTGGGACCTGCAGAAGCTGTGAGTTTGCATCAGAGCAGCAATTACACACGTTAATGGAGACATACTAACCAAGACTGCAGGACGTGGCAGAAATGAAAGTGTCAAAAGTGGGAGATCCAGATTGCGAAGTGTTTAGGAAAAAAGCCTAACATTCCTGGTGGTGCGGGTTGGGCGCGGCGCGAGGCATTAATGTTAGCGTAGGTTCCAGGCAGCGGTTGGTGCAGCGTAAAACGTTCAGAACGGCACGCCAAAGATCGAGGTGTAGAGGTGTAGAGTACCAATGTGGGAACTTCTTTTCAGATTTTACATTACTTACATTACCAGTAAAGAGAATAATACTCAGCGCATTGTATTTATTACTATTTTCATAAAAATCATGAAAACGAAAGGTGAATGAAATTTTGGAAATTGCAAATGAATTTCCAAGAACAGGTTGTAAGGGGTCCACGAGAATTTCGTGTATAAAATTACTTACATTATTTTACAGTTGACGATTTAAGCGTTCTGGGGTGACTAATTGTAAAAACAGGGAGAGCAGTAATTATGCCTTTTATGGAAGTAACGTAAAAATTAAAAATAAGAAAAGTTTCTGCGTAGCGACTCGACCCTGCGACCCTCGGATTACCTTTATACACTCGATATGCTACGCCAACCGCTCCCTGGAAAGTGTGCCAAAATAACTGGCTTTTCCTCGTCCTACTCGCATCAAAAATGTAATTTTTCTGTAAACTCTTGGTCAGTTTCGACCTACGCCACTATCATTTCTGGCCAAGCCCTGCTATAGCATGAATTTTGACGAAGTCGGTGATGACGGGTAGGTGTGGTGCCCTTTGATCGATATCCTCCGTGAAACTGATAGTGCACACTATTGAATCTGTTAAACGGCTACTAAAACGTTAGGTGTGAGTGGGTGTGAACATTATGTTGTAAACCGCACCTGGTTTTCCTATCCCCGTTTGTGAATTGTATGTGATCTGTGTTGTAAAGATAATTGTGGAACTCTTTCCTATGCTTTTGATAGGGACATTTCCAGTACCTATAGCTAAAATCACACTTCACAAGATACTTCTCGCCCTCACATATTGGGCTGACGCATCCTAATACGACCGAAGCCTCAGGCATCAGCAGTGAGGCATATTTTGCCTTCATTCTTACTCACAGTGTATAATGGTTCGTAGTAAGCACCATCTATCGTTCTCATGTCCAACAAGAGGATGATCTTCTTCCTCTCTGAATTAAGTAAGCAGTCATTTCCGTCACGGTGCTCCTTAATGAACCCTGTTAATGGTGTGAACCTTTTCGGAAATGACATTGTTTTCAACAATACTCTCTTCTTCCTATCACTTTTCAACAACAATTAAATTACAGAGCCTCTTCAAAACAAGAAAAATCTAGCAAAATTTTAGTTGTTTTTAACACTAGGCATTAGCATCATCTTCCAAAAATCCGGTTGTGAATCAAATTTAATTTTCCAGTGTCATTATTTTGTAACAGCTTCTAAAAACGATCAAACTTATAAGCTGCATGTTGTTCTCTATCTTAGAAGAAAGATTAAGGAAAGGCAAACCTACATTTCTAACATTTGTTTTCAACAATACTCTCTTCTTCCTATCACTTTTTAACAACAATTAAATTACAAAGCCTCTTCAAAACAAGAAAAATTTAGCAAAATTTTAGTTGTTTTTAACACTAGGCATTAGCATCATCTTCCAAAAATCCGGTTGTGAATCAAATTTAATTTTCCAGTGTCATTATTTTGTAACAGCTTCTAAAAACGATCAAACTTATAAGCTGCATGTTGTTCTCTATCTCAGAAGAAAGATTAAGGAAAGGCAAACCTACATTTCTAACATTTGTAGACTTAGAGAAAGATTTTGACAGTGTTGACTGGAATACTCTCTTTCAAATTCTGAAGGTGGCAGGGGTAAAATACAGGGAGCGAAAGGCTATTTACAATTTGTACAGAAACCAGATGGCAGTTATAAGAGTCGAGGGACATGAAAGGGAAGCAGTGGTTGGGAAGGGAGTGAGACAGGGTTGTAGCCTCTCCCCGATGCTATTCAATCTGTATATTGAGCAAGCAGTAGAGGAAACAAAAGAAAAGTTCGGAGTAGGTATTAAAATCCATGGAGAAGAAGTAAAAACTTTGAGGTTCGCCGATGACATTGTACTTCTGTCAGAGACAGCAAAGGACTTGGAAGAGCAGTTGAACGGAATGGACAGTGTCTTGAAAGGAGGGTACCAGGTGAACATCAACAAAAGCAAAACAAGGATAATGGAATGTAGTCGAATTAAGTCGGGTGATGCTGAGGGAATTAGATTAGGAAATGAGACGCATAAAGTAGTAAAAGAGTTTTGGTATTTGGGGCTCAAAATAACTGATGATGGTCGAAGTAGAGAGGATATAAAATGTAGACTGGAAATGGCAAGGAAAGCGTTTCTGAAGAAGAGAAATTTGTTAACATCGAGTATAGATACAAGCGTTAGGAAGTCGTTTCTGAAATTATTTGTATGGAGTGTGGCCATGTATGGAAGTGAAAAATGGACGATAAATAGTTTGGACAAGAAGAGAATAGAAGCTTACGAAATGTGGTACTACCGAAGAATGCTGAAGATTGTATTGGTAGATCACATAACTAATGAGGAGGTATTGAATAGAATTGGGGAGAAGAGGAGTTTGTGGCACAACTTGACTTGAGGAAGGGATCGGTTCGTAGGGCATGTTCTGAGGCATCAAGGGATCACCAATTTAGTACTGGAGGGCAGCGTGGAGGGTAAAAATCGTAGTGGGAGACCAAGAGATGAATACACTAAACAGATTCAGAAGGATGTAGGCTGCAGTACGTACTGGGAGATGAATAAGCTTGCACAAGATAGGGTAGCATGGAGAGCTGCATCAAACCAGTCTCAGGACTGAAGACTACAACAACAACATGTTGTTCTCTGTTAAAACTGTCTTAAATCTAGATAATAATCTACTGGTAACCGATGTGATTGATAGTGAGTCCTGTCTTTCTCTTACTGATCACCTCTTCCAATTCCTTTGGAAGCCGTCCTTCTAAGTATTAATGATTGATAACGCATATATTGCCCAACCAATCCATGCACTTCCGTAATACGTTCCTATGGACGAATAAAATTACAGCAACAACAAGGACAACCACCATCACCACCACCACCACCAGTACTACTACTACTACCAGTACGAATATGTATTAATAATTTATTTCTTATGTTTATGATAATCTATTAGTCGAGTTAGTGTGCCTTTCGCGGCTATGCAGATTTTCAGTGCATCTCTGGTTTCGGATTTGTCAACGTATTGCACCAGTAAATATTACCGCTTTCACACTTCCAGCCTTTAGCGTTGTTTATCGGCAACTTCGCTGATATTGTCTCTCCGTCTTGGTTCTATGTAGTTTTACGGAACACTTGTGCCTTATCCTGGGAATCCGTACAACCTGCAGAACAACATTCGTAACTTACTTAGCCTTACCTTTAATTCTCTGATCTACCACTTAGTTTTGCTATAACGTTTCTTCTTAATTTCTCGACCGTTTCATGTAGGAATAATTGAATTTCTACCATGTGCTCTCTTAAATGTTTTCGTGAATGCCATAGATTTAAAATCTTCGTTAGACCTTGAGATGACCTCTTCCAGCAACCAACAATAACGAAACAACGCGTTTACAATCACAAATCTTTAAATATAAGGAGTGTATAGTGATATTTATACTAAATTGTAAAATGTTAGTATGATATACTCCCTTCCTAGCCGTAATATAGTAGCAGACATAAGGAAACAGAGAAGAGCCAAAAAAAGTTTCAAGTACTCACTGTAACTAATTCTGAAGAAGCATTTGCATATATTTTGAAAGTGGTTAGGGGAATTAGATTAGATAGAATTTTTTACATTAACAAAGTGCGCTTAGTAGTTCATTTAAAATAAAAAGAACCAGCTCATAAATGTTTTGCTCTGAGTATTTCTGGAACACCGTAGGTCACTTTCTCTAGGACTCGGTTGATACCTGCACGGTTATTTCATTTTGATCTTGTGTAGCGTCAGTGTTGATACACGTTTAAACAAATGTGACAGCTGTTTCATAATTTATGGACCACGTTGTCTGTAAAATGTAGACAGGCAGGGAGTTTGTACGGGCCGGTTACGGGTGACGTTAGCGCATTACGTCCGACACCTTATCTCTTCACCCCTTCTAATCGTAAAATTACTCTTCTCGATACAAGTAGCCATTTTATCCTTCGTCTATTATTTCATATCATTCCCAATGAATTTACTTATTGGGAGTTGATACCATGCTTTTTTCTCATATGTTGTGGCATTTCAAAAAAAATGGTTCAAATGGCTCTGAGCACTATGGGACTTAACTTCTGAGGTCATCAGTGCTCTAGAACATGGAACTACTTAAACCTAACTAACCTAAGGACATCACACACAGCCATGCCCGAAGCAGTATTCGAACCTGCGACCGTAGCGATCTCGCGGTTCGCCGGCCGCGGTGGTCTAGCGGTTCTGGCGCTGCAGTCCGGAACCGCGGGACTGCTACGGTCGCAGGTTCGAATCCTGCCTCGGGCATGGGTGTGTGTGATGTCCTTAGGTTAGTTAGGTTTAAGTAGTTCTAAGTTCTAGGGGACTTATGACCTAAGATGTTGAGTCCCATAGTGCTCAGAGCCATTTGAACCATTTTTGATCTCGCGGTTCCAGACTGCAGCGCCTAGAACAGCACGGCCACTGCGGCCGGCTGTTGCATTTCATGTGGAGTAAGTTTTGTATCACTTTCACGTTTCTCTGCTGCTGTTAAATCTAACTTCCATTGCCACAGACATCTGCAGGTGTTGATTAAAGACATTGCAAGACATGTCTGGTAGTCGACTCTTGCATCTGCATACAGAGATGGAAGGAAGAAACCTCTGTTGAAAGTCATGGAAAATCTCAGTTTTCGGCACTCTGGATTTATTCCAGTTGACTGATGATCAGTATCAAGTGTTATGGACTGATTCTGCTACTGTCACTCCCAAGGCGACCGTTTGTGTCTATTGACATCACCACTGGTTCGTTCTGTGAAAAATGCACTCGCTGGCATGGGGCTCGAAGGAGTAACATTGAAACACAAAATATCTACATTAGAATCTTTCTATCGCAGCAGTGGTGTAGTAACGACATCAATAATACAGTCTTCTTACTTCTGTTTACATGGGTTCAATCAGTTTTAAAAAGTGAGTCAGTTAAACTGTAAATTATTTTTGTAATATTATTGTGTTTTACTGCACCACTGACTATCTTAGAAGGTTTTGTGTAAGCGATTCAGTATTTTTTCGTCTCCGACTTAATGCAGTGTTCTTTTCCTTTCATTTGAAGCACTTCTCACTTGCGTGACAAACGCTCTGACCATTTCCTAGAAATGGGCCCTCAGAGAGACCACTGACCCTGCAGTTAGAGCTCCCTTAGGAGCCTTAAACCAGTCCACCGCCGGCGATCCACAGATTCCGCCGTCGCATTTCAGCGGTGGCCGTCGGGGTGCTGCCTTAATCCTCGCCAATAGGCGATAACGAAGTCGGCCGAGCGGAACGCGCCATTAGGCAGTAATGACCGCAGCGCCACCTGTTGCCGACAAGACGGTGTCCGCCGCTCCATAACCGGTCCTCATGCCCCACAGCGGACTCCAGACCACACACAACCTCTTCACTGGCATACAAAATTTATTAACGCTCTACCAAGGTGCGGGAGTACTACGAGGAAGATTCTGAGATAACGTTATGTAAGCATCGACTCAACAGCGGCGAAAACCGTACACAAATCAGACAGACCAACCGAGCAAAATTTAGAATCCAAGAATGGTTAACAGCATACGAACGAAACAATAATAGCAAACATAGAGGGATAACCAAGAGAAAGCCAGGAACTATGTACGAACAGTAATATCGGCGATCTCAAAGCTTTTGATACATCAACACAGCTAGTGGACCCACTTCATTCCTAGCTCATGCCGCCGCAAGCTCTTCCCAATTGATGCCCAGTGCACGCCCCTCGTTTAGCTGCAGTGAAACCAAATGACTCAGGACGACTAACGTCACTGCTTTCATCACGATATCGATGTCGCCATCTGGCGACGATAGTAAACCAAACAAGGCTCAGTATTGTCAAGGGCACACTACATAAGTGAACTTGCTCATCTCATCTCAAATGGCTAATTTTCAGCAAATGTAATTCAATTCCACGTCACTTACTGCGTTAAAAACAAAAAATCCTGGAGGTGCAACTGCTTCTACGCCAAAAGCAGACTCTGATAAAAACTGTATTACAAGTCTTGATTGCTGGTTTCGGAATGGTATTATTATCCTCAGACATTTATAAACATCTCCTGGAAATAGCGCGTCACGAGTACTGATGCTCATAATGGCTCTGAGCACTATGAAACTTGAAATCTGAGGTCATCAGTCCCCTAGACTTAGATCTATCTAAACCTAACTACCTAAGGACATCACACACATCCATGCCCGAGGCAGAATTCGAACCTGCGACCGTAGCACCAGCGCAGTTCCGGACTGAAGCGCCTAGAACCGCTAGGCCACAGCGGACGGCGCGCTAATGCAATATACACTTCAGCGCCAAAGTAACTGGTATAGGCATGCTGATTGAAATCAGAGATATTTAAGCAGGCAGGCCACGGCGATGCAGTCGGAAACGCCTATATAAGACAAAAAGTGCCTGGTGCGGTTCTTAGATCGGCTTCTGTTGCTGTAATGGCAGCTTATCAACCGTGATAGCGTTACGGAGATGTTTAATACACTCAAGTGGCAGACTCTGCAAGAGAGGCGCTCTGCATCGCGGTGTAGCTTGCTCGCCAGGTTTCGAGAGGGTGCGTTTCTGGATGAGGTATCGAATATATTGCTTCCCCCTACTTATACCTCCCGAGGAGATCACGAATGTAAAATTAGAGAGATTAGAGCGCGCACGGAGGCTTTCAGACAGTCGTTCTTCCCGCGAACCATACGCGACTGGAACAGGAAAGGGAGTATAAATGTAGATGTAGATGTAGATGTAAGTGAGTTTGACCGTGGTGTTATAGCCGGCGCAAGAGCGATGGGACGCAGCATCTCCGAGGTAGCGATGAAGTGGGGATTATCCCGCACGATCATTCCCCGAGTGTACCGTGACTATCAGGAATCCGGTAAAAGATCAGATCCCCGACACTGCTGCGGCCGGAAAAAGATCCTGCAAGAAAGGGACCAACGGAAACTGAAGAGAATCGTTCAACGTGACATAAGCGCAACCCTTCCACAAATAGCTACAGATTTCATTGTTGGGCCGTCAACAAGTGTCAGTGTGCGAACCATTCAACGGAACAACATCAATACGTGCTTTCGGAGCCGGAGGCCCGCTCGTATACCTTTGATGATTGCATAACACAAAACTTTACGTCTCGTTCGTCGACACCGAAAGTGGACTGTTGACGACTGGAAATATGTTGCTGGTCGGACGATTCTCGTTTCGCCGGCTGAAGTGGCCGAACGGTTCTAGGCGCTACAGTCTGGAGTCGAGCGACCGCTACGGTCGCAGGTTCGAATCCTGCCTCGGGCATGGATGTGTGTGATGTTCTTAGGTTAGTTAGGTTTAAGTAGTTCTATGTTCTAGAGGACTGATGACCTCAGAAGTTAAGTCCCATAGTGCTCGGAGCCATTTGAACCACTTTGATTCTCGTTTCATATTGTATGGAGCGGATGGACGTATATAGGTATGTGGACAACTTCATGAATCAATGGACCCTGCATATCAGCAGTGGATTAGTTTAACGTTCAAGCTGGTGGAAGCTCTGTAATAGTGTGGGGCATGTGCAGCTGGAGTGATATGGGAGCGCTCATACGTGAAGATAGGACTCTGACAGGTGTCACGCACGTAAGCACACTGTCCGATCTCCAGCATCCATTCATGTCCATTGTGTGTTCCGACGGACCTGGGCAATTGCAGCAGGCCAATGGGACAACCCACAGGTCCAGAATTGCTACAGAGTGGCTGCAGGAACGTTCTCCTGAGTTCAGACACTTCCGCTGGCTGCCAAACTCCCCAGACATGAACATTATTGAGCACATTTGGAATGCCTTGCTACGTGCTGTTCAGAAGTGATCTCCACCTCTTCGTTCTCTTACGGATTTATGTACAGACCTGCAGGATTCGTGGTGTAAATTCGCTCCAGCAATACTTCAGACAATAGTTGAGTCCATGCCACGTATTGTTGCGGCACTTCTACTTGGTGGCGGATGCCCTACACGACATCGGTTTCTTTGCCTCTTCAGTGTAAAATGTCGGCAGTAAAATAATCTCTAGTCCTTGATTATTTCATGTTTGAAACACGAATGCTTACAACAAGGAAATCACTATGTGTGATCGGTATAAGTTACTCTCTTTGCATGACAACTTCTGGAATACTGCAAATTGCGTTTTGTTTCTATGTTTATCCCGGAAATGGCCTACCATTAAAATTAACTGGTTAGTTGGTGGGAACGTCTTCGCAATGAAAAATTTGGCGCATGCCCTAAAGTTCGGAGTAGCTATGCGGAATTATCACCAATGATACAAACCAGACAGTTTGGTATGATTAAATGCGCGCAGAAATTAAATGGAAAGTATTCGAATGTTCTATCACGGATCGCGTGGCCAAATTAACGTGACTAATGACGTGAAAGATCTCGAAGTAAGACTCAGTAGCCTGTGCGCAAAATAATCTTGCTGTAAGACGTGTAATCGCCATTCACTCGTTATAACCTCCGCATTTCTCATATACGTAACACTAATGCTTGTTCTCTGGAGACAACAGATCTCATAAGACTGAGGCAACATACTAAAAATGCACATGGTTATTCTTATTACTTAAGCGTCGTTTAACTATGGAAATTTGAAGGAAATCAGTGATATAAGATGTAATTAAAGACCGGGAAAAATAAACTTCAATTTGCTCTAGACAGGTGAATTATTGACAAGAAACAGCACAGAACCATATTCTGAAACTTTTAAACGTAAACTCCGTTCACAGGTCCTGTCGGACCCAGCGGTACCGACCGGACGCCGTGTCATCCTCAATCCACAGACGTCACCGGATGCGGATACGAGGGGACATGTGGTCAGCACACAGTTCTCTCGGCCCTATGTCAGTTTCCGAGACCGGAGCCGCTGCTTCTCAATCAAGTAGCTCCTCAGTTTCCCTCTCAAGGGCTGAGTGCACCCCCTCCCCCGCTTTCCAACAGCGCTCGACAGACAGGATGGTCACCCATCCAAGTGCTAGCCCAGCCCGACAAAGCTTAACTTCGGTGATCTGACGGGACCCGGTTTCATCACTGCGGCAAGTAAATTAAAGTAATATGATGCTAAGCACTGCGTGACTTTAATTCGAAGACTGCAGGATTAAGAAGAGTTAAGACATCCACGTTTAGACAGCTCTCAAGTTCAAAATAAACGAAACAAATCATAAATACAAAGAACTGTGCATACGTGACATGTAACAGAATTAGGTACCTCCGAGGCGCTGAGAAGATACACTAATGGCCATTAAAATTGGTACACCACGACGATGACCTGTTACAGACGGGAAATTTAACCGACAGGAAGAGGATGCTGCGATATGCAAATGATTAGCTTTTCAGACCATTCACACAAGGTTGGCGCCGGTGGCGACACCTACGACGTGCTGACATGAGGAAAGTTTCCAACCGATTTCTCATACACACACAGCAGTTGGCCGGCGATGCCTCGTGAATCATTGTTGTGATGCCTCGTGTAAGGAGGAGAAATGCGTACCATCACGTTTCCGACTTTTATAACGGTCGGATTGTAGCCTATTGCGATTGCGGTTTATCGTATCGCGACATTGCTGCTCGTGTTGGTCGAGATTCAATGACTGTTAGCAGAATATGGAATCGGCGGGTTCAGGAGGGTAATACGGTACGCCGTGCTGGATCCCAATGGCTTCGTATCACTAGCAGTCGGGATGACAGGCATCTTATCCGCATGGCTGTAATGGATCGTGCAGCCAAGTCTCGATACCTGAGTCAACAGATGCAGACGTTTGCAAGACAACAATCATCTGCACGAACAGTTCGACTACGTTTGCAGCAGCATGGACTATCAGATCGGAGACCATGGCTGCGGTTACCCTTGACGCTGCATCACAGACAGGAGCGCCTGCGATGGTGTACTCAACGACGAACCTGGTGCACGAATGGCAAAACGTCATTTTTTCGGATGAATCCAGGTTCTGTTTATAGCATGATAATGGTCGCATCTGCGTTTGGCGACATCGCGGTGAACGTACATTTGAAGCCTGTATTGGTCATCGCCATACCGCCGTATAACCCGGCGTTATAGTATGGGGTGCCATTGGTTACACGTCTCGGCCACCTCTTGTTCGCATTGCGGCATTATCAACAGTGGACGTTACATTTCAGATGTGTTACGATCCGTGGCTCTACCCTTCATTCGGTCCCTGCGAAACCGTACATTTCAGCAGGATAAAGCACGACCGCATGTTGTAGGTTCTGTACGGGCCTTTCTGGATACAGAAAATGTTCGACTGCTGCCCTGGCCAGCACATTCTCCAGATCTCTCACCAATTGAAAACGTCTGGTCAATGGTATCCGGTCAACTGGCTCGTCACAATACGCCAGTCATTACTCTTGATGAACTGTGGTATCGTGTTGAAGGTGCATGGGCAGCTGTGCCTGTACACGCCATCCAAGCTCTGTTTGATTCAATGCCCAGGCGTATCAAGGCCGTTATTACAGCCAGAGGTGGTTGTTCTGGGTACTGATTTCTCAGGATCTATGCACCCAATTTGCGTGAAAATGTAATCATATGTCAGTTCTTGTATAATATATTTGTCCAATGAATACCCATTTATCATCTGCATTTTTTCTTGGTGTAGCAATTTTAATGGCCAGTAGTGTAGATCGTGATGCAGCCTGCAAACCGTGTGGGGTAGCGCGATGGTTAACACATTTGACTCGCATTCGGGAGGACGACTGTTCAAACACCGTCCCGTCATTCTCATTTCGGTTCTACATCTACATCTACATCCATACTCCGCAAGCCACCTGACGGTGTGTTTCGGACGGTACCTTGAGTACCTCTATCGGTTCTCCCTTCTACTCTATTCTCGTATTGTTCGTGAAAGAAGGATTGTCGGTATGCCTCTGTGTGGGCTCTAATCTCTCTGATTTTATCCTCATGGTATCTTCGCGAGATATACGTAGGAGGGAGCAATATACTACTTGACTCCTCGGTGAAGGTATGTTCTCGAAACTTCAACAAAAGTCCGTACCGAGCTACTGAGCGTCTCTCCTGCAGAGCTTTTCACTGGAGTTTATCTGTCATCTCCGTAACGCTTTCGCGATTACTAAATGTTCCTTTTACGAAGCGTGCTGCTCTCCGTTGAATCCTCTCTCTCTCTTCTATCAACCCTATCTGGTACGGATCTCACACTGCTGAGCAGTATTCAAGCAGTGGGCGAACAAGCGTACTGTAACCTATTTCCTTTGTTTTCGGATTGCATTTCCTTAGGATTCTTCCAATGAATCTCTGTCTGGCATCTGCTTTACCGACGATCAACTTTACATGATCATTCCATTTTAAATCACTCCTAATGAGTACTCCCAAATAATTTAAGGAATTAACTGCTTCCAGTTGCTGACCTGCTATATTTTAGGTAAATGATAAGGGATCTTTCTTTCTTTGTATTCACAGCACATTATAATTGTCTAAATTGAGATTCAATTGCCATTCCCTGCACCATGCGTCAATTCGTTGCAGATCCTCCTGCATTTCAGTACAATTTTCCATTTTTACAACCTCTCGATGTACCACAGCATCATCCGCACAAAGCCTCAGTGAACTTCCGATGTTATCCACAAGGTCATTTTGTGTATATTGTGAATAGCAACGGTCCTACGACACTCCCCTGCGGCACACCTGAAATCACTCTTACTTCGGAAGACTTCTCTCCATTGTGAATGACATGCTGCATTCTGTTATCTAGGAACTCTTCAATCCAATCACACAATTGGTCTGATAGTCCATATGCTCTTACTTTGTTCATTAAACGACTGTGGGGAACTGTATCGAAAGCCTTGCGGAAGTCAAGAAACACGGCATCTATCTGGGAACCCGTGTCTATGGCCCTCTGAGTCTCGTGGACGAATAGCGCGAGCTGTGTTTCACACGATCGTCTTTTTCAAAACCCATGTTGATTCCTACAGAGTAGATTTCTAGTCTCCAGAAAAGTCATTATACACGAACATAATACGTGTTCCAAAATTCTACAATTGATAGACGTTAGAGATATAGGTCTATAGTTCTGCACATGTGTTCGACGTCCCTTCCTAAAAACGAGGATGACCTGTGCTCTTTTCCAATCCTTTGGAACGCTACGCTCTTCTAGAGACCTACGGTACACCCTGCATGAAGGGGGGAAAGTTCCTTCGCGTACTCTGTGTAAAATCGAACTGGTATCCCATCAGGTCCAGCGGCCTTTCCTCTTTTGAGCGATTTTAATTGTTTCTCTATCCCTCTGTCGTCTATTTCGATATCTACCTTGACTTCCCTATTTCGCTTAAGGAAATGCCGGAATGGTTCCTTCGAAAGGGCACGGCCGCCTCCCTTCCCCATCCTTCGCTAATCCGATCTTGTTCTCCGTCTCTAATGACCTCGTTGTCGACGGAACGTTAAACACTAATCTCCTCTTCCTCCTCCCACTACAGCCTGAGCACAACTTGCATTTCTCAAATTCAATGAGTGGGTACCAGTCAGAACGAGACGAGAACCCTGAATTGAACAAGTACCATATAAAAGTATTCTCTTCTGAACTGCCCATAATTTCCAAACTCTAATTGGAGGGGTGACTGAATGCTGCTGACAGTGTGAGGAACGAAAGTGTGCCTTTACCCACGCAAAAACATGGAACACAACAGAATCTACCCGCTGAAAGTGTACAAAAATGGATATTACGATTCACTAGATTGGTACTGATACCAAACAGTCTTCCTCCATTGCTTAGCACTGCATTGCATACTTAGGAAAGGACAGTCTGTAAATTAGAAGAAAGCAGTGAAACTTCTCACACGTCCAAGGTAGTGCAGGTACGTAGTTTTCATGTGAACACAGAAGTCATATTTCAAGGTCACGTACCCACAACGAGAAGCGCTGTGCTGGCTGAGGCACCATGCCTGTTGCGACGGATTAGCGCCAGGAACCGATTTCATCAACATTTCGGGAAACAAGGCCTTTCTGTGATAACTGAGGAGACTCCCACTCCCTGCTATTGAGACACCGTGAAAGCCTTCTACTGATGAAACGGTACGCTGACTAGCACGCCAGACTCACTCCCTTCCTGCGAGAAGTCGATTAACTTTCAACTCCCAGCGAAGGTACTAACCTCCCACAATGACTTACCGAGTATTTGTACTAGAGGTGAAACATAAATCGTTAAGAGATTTACGTTAGTCATGTGCTTTGGAGGTGAGTTTACCGTTGTATCTTGTTGGCTTCCAGCAGTGAAGCTGAGAATAAAAAACAGTCATGAGTCTCATGTGGCCCAGTTGCAGTGTTTTAAACAGAATAATATTGTGTGGCTAATTGTGAAACTTCGGGCGGTATCTGACCTGTGGGAAAGATGGCAGAAGAGAAGCAGACATTTTGTTAATCTAGCCAGGGACAATTGTAACGTCAGCTATCGATAGCAGGAAACGCAGACAGACCATAGAGACAGTCTATAGCTGTGAAACAGCGTTATAATATTGTTACAGGTAGGGACATTGTCTGCTGCAACGTATACCTAGAGCGCTTGTTTCTCCTCGCCCTTACTTTCATACCCATTCATAGTTCATTAATGTAGTTTCACTAAATTATACTACTTAAATGACAAGAACAGAAAATCGTCATGGTGTTTCTAGCTCTTTACAACACATTGATCAGCAAGTGATGTCAACTAAGCTCTGCCCCTTGAAACATCTTCACTTTTCGTTACAGAAGACATTCAAATTAAATTCCGTACACCAATTTCCCTCAAGAGGTGTTCTTTTCTGTTCGTAATTAGGTGGTAGTCACCAAAGAGAGACCTTCAGTGTGGCGACTGCCAGGCAACATAGGATATACGATGTTGCAGTGCATTTGTTATTTCGAATTACGATGCAATGTTCCTTCGGATATACATGCATGTGCGAAGGAAAGTGACTGTGGCGACTACAGCAGTTGTGAAATACTAAAATATCTTCGCAGTTGCGAATACGGACAACCAGCTTTTTAATGGACTGACGACACTGAAAATTTGTGTCCGAGCGGGACTCAACCCCCGGATTTTCCACTTATTGCGATCGGTATCCTTACCATTTGGCTATCCGAGCACGACTGACGCCCCGATCCTGTCCTCTATATGTCGTCTAGGATTTATCCATCAAATTGCATCGTCATCATGTTACTACAGTACAGAGGAAATTACCGTGTGTTCAAAATGGCTCTGAGCACTATGGGACTCAACTGCTGAGGTCATTAGTCCCCTAGAACTTAGAACCAGTTAAACCTAACTAACCTAAGGACATCACAAACATCCATGCCCGAGGCAGGATTCGAACCTGCGACCGTAGTGGTCTTGCGGTTCCAGACTGCAGCGCCTTTAACCGCACGGCCACTTCGGCCGGCCTTACCGTGTGTCATTTGCTACAGTATGTTCATAGTATGACATTGCAAATTTTTTTACGGTGATGTTACTGGTACACACACATAAGTACTGGGTATATTGTGGTTTTTTTTGTTGTGTTCCGATCTCTGGTTTAATGTATGTCTCCACGCTAGTCCATCCTGTGCAAACTTGTTCATCTCTGCAGAAGTACCGCAATATACATCCACTGAAACCGCTGATTCCATTCGAATCTTGGCCTCCCTCTAAAACTTTTACCCTCCGCACCTCCCTCCACCACAAAATTAACGATTCCTTGATGCCTCACATCGTGTCCTAGCTATGGCTGTCTTCTTTTTAATTCAGTTCAAACGTCTGTTCTGGGAACATTGTTTTGACTTCGATCTTTCAGTGCTCTGTTGAATTCTTCTCACAGTATCATATCTCCCATCCCATCTTCATTTACTTCCTCTTCCATTTCTACAATATTGGATTGAAGTTCATTTCCCTTCTAATCCACATATGTACAGTCCTTCCATCTTGCACACTCCCCATCTTTGTCGAGAACCGACTCGGCAGTTGAAGTCAGCATATTCATACAGCTGCTACTCTTTTCTCAAAAAATCTCTTGAACTTTGCTGCAGCGGCGTCTTCCATCGTGCGGTCTTGCATGCCTCTGCAGCCTTGTATTCGACCTCTGCCACACTTTCCTAGCCATTTGTACTCTTTCGATCTGAATTTTTGGACTTCAGTATTGCCTTTACCTTGTTTCATTTGCTGCATTGCTGTACTTTTTCTTCTTTCCGTCACATAAATTCAATATCTTGCTTATTGTCCTAGTTTTTCAACTGGTCCTTGTCTTTCTGCTTACTTTATTCTCCTCTGAAAGCTATCCTTCATCTTCTCTCGTATTCCTTTCATCTCTTTCTGTCAATCACAGCCCAATGCCCACTCTGAAACTCTTCATTATGTCTGGTTCCTTCATTTTACCCAAGTTCCGTATTGTTAACTGCCTACTTACCTGCAGTTTAGTCAGTTTAAATTTGCTGTAGATAACTAATAAAATATGATCTGCCCAAAGAAACATTGTGTAGCATATAATCGCATTTTGCAGTCTCTGTCTTTCAGGTAATTAGACAAGGATAAAGCCTGTCATCCCTAACACTTAGCTCAAATAGTGTACAAATGGAAATAAATAACCCTTCTTCGAGTAAAAGTAGATAAAAACTGAGTGCCTTAAGAATTATCATTCACAGATAATAAGATATTAATGATTTATAAAAAATCTATATACAAACATCGCACAGACTAAAAAATATCTTTGCAAACTAAAACAAAAACGATGGTCATAACTCGAGAAAATACTTCATCAGTAAAAGGTTCAGACAAAGCAAAATAACAGAACAGAAAACTGATTTTATAAAGTGTGTCAAGAAAGGGTAAGAAAGCACAGTATACATGTACATATTTGGGTAAGGGTCGTCCTAGTGCATTTAGTCTGTATTGCAGACTGCATACATTCAGGGACAAGGTTACATTCAGGGGCATATTATCCTCCTCCCCTTTCCCTCAAACTATTGTTATGCCAATTTATTTATGACCCCCTGTGGGTTGCCCCCTGCAACAATCTCTCCTTCTGAGAAATCCCTCATCCCTCCCACTCTTCCTTCACCACCCCTCTTGTAAAAAGGACTCTAATCCTAGGACACTTTTTTTGTCACCCCCTTGACAGTTCACTTCTGAGCCCTATTCCCCTCTAGGAAATCCCCAGCTCCCCACTCCCCTTCTGAGAAATCTCCAACATTTCGCACCTCACACCCCTCCCTCTTCTCCTCCCCACCCCTCGCCTCTCACATCTGGAGATTGGTGAGCAATGCTCAGTCAGGGCTGAGCTGCTGGTGTGGAAGGATGTCACAACAAGATATTAAAATCATTATCAGTTACATTTGCAAAGGATATATTGATTATTTTTCAAATTCAGTTTGCCTAGTCCTTATCTAACCAGTTTTTGTGGGTACAGAGATCCTCCCCTCCCATCTCTCACTTGTGAACTGGTGCCAAAAGACTCACTCTGTGCTGAGCTGCTGGAAAGGAAGGATGTAAGGCAGTCTTGGGAACTGTGTTTGTTTACTTATACGTGCTTTAGCATGCTATAACAATTTTCTAAATTTTCGTGGGGAAACCAAACGAAGAATTATCCTACAGCATTGCTTCTTGAAATGTGAATAAACGTAATGGTTTAAAATTGGTGGGATGACAGAAAAATGCTCTCATGTAGAATTAATCGTCCACACATTTAAAAACGCTCAAAAATCGCTAACTGAAACAAAACCATTATCTCGATTACATATCGAAAAGCACTTTGTAACCCACCATATAGTATGAAAAACATTCAAATGTTCTAATAACATACAGCTTACTATGTATATAAGAACTTCGTCTGTACAGGTAGAAAAAAACACACACACACACACACACACACTCGCACACAAACACACACCAAAAAAAATCGACTACATGGCCTCTCAACAAAACCAGATATCGTGAGAAAAACCATCAATGAAAACTGCCCTAGTTACACAGTGCTAAAAACAATAATGAAACAAAACATTTACTGCTCTACACACATAAAGAGCATGTCACGAAAATAAAAGCGCTCCCCACTTTTCAACTGTCGTATCGAGAAGAAACAGTAGTTAAATAACGTTGGTTAGATCCCTCTAATGCCATACATGAAAAAAATTGCACCTACAAATCTAAATAAATCACGCACCGCCACTTCCAGTGTCCGCACGGTTCACCTGCCACTGCGACTGTCGTTCAGCTAACAGTGCTGCATCAGATGGCACACAACCTGTTGCAGGCTCTCACGACCATACCCGAACTGGCGCAGTGCTATTGTATCTGTCTGCTACTGCCTGTATTGTGGTATCTCCTCAAGCCTCGGTCTCACTACCTGCTTGCGGCCTGGATGCCCCGCATTGTACCAGCTCAGGTGTGTGTGTTTGCATCCCTCGCTGCCGAAGCCACAGACGAATGCCTGCACAAATTATTCAGCAAATGCCTCGTATCTCCTAACGATCTACCTGGAGTCTATCTGCTCTCTGTGTTAGAAACAAGCGTATCTCCCAGGACGACTGCACTGTCTTAACAGTACTTGACTCACTAGCGGCGTTCCCATAAATACACTCCTGGAAATGGAAAAAAGAACACATTGACACCGGTGTGTCAGACCCACCATACTTGCTCCGGACACTGCGAGAGGGCTGTACAAGCAATGATCACACGCACGGCACAGCGGACACACCAGGAACCGCGGTGTTGGCCGTCGAATGGCGCTAGCTGCGCAGCATTTGTGCACCGCCGCCGTCAGTGTCAGCCAGTTTGCCGTGGCATACGGAGCTCCATCGCAGTCTTTAACACTGGTAGCATGCCGCGACAGCGTGGACGTGAACCGTATGTGCAGTTGACGGACTTTGAGCGAGGGCGTATAGTGGGCATGCGGGAGGCCGGGTGGACGTACCGCCGAATTGCTCAACACGTGGGGCGTGAGGTCTCCACAGTACATCGATGTTGTCGCCAGTGGTCGGCGGAAGGTGCACGTGCCCGTCGACCTGGGACCGGACCGCAGCGACGCACGGATGCACGCCAAGACCGTAGGATCCTACGCAGTGCGTAGGGGACCGCACCGCCACTTCCCAGCAAATTAGGGACACTGTTGCTCCTGCGGTATCGGCGAGGACCATTCGCAACCGTCTCCATGAAGCTGGGCTACGGTCCCGCACACCGTTAGGCCGTCTTCCGCTCACGCCCCAACATCGTGCAGCCCGCCTCCAGTGGTGTCGCGACAGGCGTGAATGGAGGGACGAATGGAGACGTGTCGTCTTCAGCGATGAGAGTCGCTTCTGCCTTGGTGCCAGTGATGGTCGTATGCGTGTTTGGCGCCGTGCAGGTGAGCGCCACAATCAGGACTGCATACGACCGAGGCACACAGGGCCAACACCCGGCATCATTGTGTGGGGAGCGATCTCCTACACTGGCCGTACACCACTGGTGATCGTCGAGGGGACACTGAATAGTGCACGGTACATCCAAACCGTCATCGAACCCATCGTTCTACCATTCCTAGACCCGGAAGAGAACTTGCTGTTCCAACAGGACAATGCACGTCCGCATGTATCCCGTGCCACCCAACGTGCTCTAGAAGGTGTAAGTCAACTACCCTGGCCAGCAAGATCTCCGGATCTGTCCCCCATTGAGCATGTTTGGGACTGGATGAAGCGTCGTCTCACGCGGTCTGCACGTCCAGCACGAACGCTGGTCCAACTGAGGCGCCAGGTGGAAATGGCATGGCAAGCCGTTCCACAGGACTACATCGAGCATCTCTACGATCGTCTCCATGGGAGAATAGCAGCCTGCATTGCTGCGAAAGGTGGATATACACTGTACTAGTGCCGACATTGTGCATGCTCTGTTGCCTGTGTCTATGTGCCTGTGGTTCTGTCAGTGTGATCATGTGATGTATCTAACCCCAGGAATGTGTCAATAAAGTTTCCCCTTCCTGGGACAATGAATTCACGGTGTTCTTATTTCAATTTCCAGGAGTGTATTTTAACCAGTACTCTTTTTGTTACTGTGTAAAAAAGTATGTGTCCAGTGAATATTAGAACCAAACTGGACCTCAAGAATCGAACTGTATCTGTCGAAATTTAATAAAAGAAAAAGTTCTTTACCATACGTCTTTGTTGTTATTTCCAGAAAACCTACCTCAATTATATATATATAGGGTGAGTCACCTAACGTTACCGCTGGATATATTTCTTAAACCACATCAAATACTGACGAACCGATTCCACAGACCGAACGTGAGGAGAGGGGCTAGTGTAATTGTTTAATACAAACCATACAAAAATGCACGGAAGTATGTTATTAACACAAACCTACGTGTTTTTAAATGGAACCCCGTTAGTTTTGTTAGCACATCTGAACATATAAACAAATACGTAATCAGTTCCGTTTGTTGCATTGTAAAATGTTAATTACAACCGGATATATTGTAACCTAAAGTTGACGCTTGAAACCCCCGACGTTCAGTTGCGTGTTGTAACAAACATGGGCCACGGTAGGCGAGCAGCATCTGCAGGGACATGTTTACGATGACAACCGTGTTTACGAGTGTGGCTGTAGTGCACTGTTGTGGTTTGTTCTAGCTGTCGCAGTGTCCGCATGTAACACTTGCTGCTATTGTTATTCTGCATTCGTCTCCGCACGCAGACCAACTGTAGTACACCGTGTTACCAGACGTCTGTGATTGTGTAGTGTTGTAGGAACTGTGACCATGGTGTATTCGAACTCTGAAAAGGCGGAGATGATACTCATCTATGGCGAGTGTCGACGAAATGCAGCTGAAGCCTGCAGGGTGTATGCAGACCGGTACCCGGACAGAAAGCATCCAACGTGCCGCACATTGCAAAACATCTACCGTCAACTGTATGCAACAGGTATGGTCGTAGCACGCAAACGGGTCCGTAATAGGCCCGTCACAGGAGAAGCGGGTGCAGTTGGTGTGTTAGCTGCTGTTGCCATGATTCCACACATCAGTACACGGAACATTGCGAGAGCCGGTGGACTGAGTCAAAGTAGTGTCATGCGCATACTGCATCGTCACCGCTTTCACCCGTTTCATGTGTTCCTACATCAGCAATTACATGGTGATGACTTTAATCATCGAGTGCAATTCTGTCAATGGGCATTAACAGAGAATGCGTTGCAGTTCTACCTGTTTACCGATGAAGCGGGTTTCACAAACCACGGGGCAGTGAATCTACGGAACATGCATTACCGGTCCGTGGACAATCCTCGCTGGCTAAGACAGGTAGAGCGACAGAGACCGTAAACTGTAAATGTATGGTGCGGAATCATTGGCGACCACCTCATTGGTCCTCACTTCATTGCAGGGCCCCAAACAGCTGCAACATACATCGCGTTTCTACAGAATGATCTGCCAACGTTGCTCGAAAATGTCCCACTGGAAAGGCGTCGACGTTTGTGGTATCAGCATGATAGTGCACCTGCCCATTCCGCAATTAACACTATGCTGACCCTAGACAGGATGTTCGACGGGCGTTTCACAGGACGTGGAGGACGCATAAATTGGCCAGCCCGTTCTCCTGATCTTACACCTTTGGACTTCTTTCTGTGGGGTACGTTAAAGGAGAATGTATACCGTGATGTGCCTACAACCCCAGAGGATATGAAACAACGTATTGTGGCAGCCTTTTCGACATTACACCAGATGTACTGCGCCGTGTACGACATTCATTACGCCAGAGATTGCAATTGTGTGCAGCAAATGATGGCCACCACATTGAACATCTATTGGCCTGGCATGTCGGGACACACTCTATTCCACTCCGTAATTGAAAACGGAAACCACGTGTGTACGTGTACCTCACCCATCATGGTAATGTACATGTGCGTCAGTGAAAAAGACCAATAAAGAGGTGTTAGCATGTGGACGTAATGTTCTGTTCCAGTCTCTTCTGTAACTAAGGTCCATCACCGTTCCCTTTGGATCCCTACGTAATTCGGTGCTCTCCGATACACACGATCGAACAGCGGGGGAGTGGTAATCAAGCGTCAACTTTAGGTTACAATATATCCGGATGTAATTAACATTTTACAATGCAACAAACGGCACTGATTACGCATTTGTTTATATGTTCAGATGTGCTAACAAAACTAACGGGGTTCCATTTGAAAAAACGTAGGTTTGTGTTAAAAAACATACTTCCGTTCATTTTTGTATGGTTTGTATTAACCAATTACACTAGCCCCTCTCCCCACATTCGGTCTGTGGAATCGATTCGTCAGTATTTGATGTGGTTTACGAAATATATCCAGCGATAACGTTAGGTGACTCCCCATATATATATATATATATATATATATATATATATATATATATATATATATATGTGTGTGTGTGTGTGTGTGTGTGTGAAAAGGATGTGCAAAACACAAATCACATCAGTTTTAAAACATGAGTGTGAATTTTAGCAAACATGTCTAAAATTATATCTCCTATACTTGAAGAGAACCACACATGTGGTAACGGTAAAGTTACTTACAAACGAAGTAAGAAAGGAAAATGTTCAGACTAGGAAGGAAAAATTAATTTAATTTTCATGCAGCTTCAAAATAATTTTACATTTTCATAAGCATACACAACGCTATTTCCACTCATCTTCTTGTTCTTTTTCTTGAGTCGATGGTGAGCAAGACAGCAGTAGAATTCCTGGTCTCGAATAGCAACAAACATAAAGATTCGATGCATCTATGTGGTCTCCTCATCACCTTTCACACAGATGATGGTATCTATGTGGCTGAATAATTGAAGCGACATCACCGTATCTTTACTGGTTATACCAGGATTACCCCATTGAATTCTATAGTAGACATGTCATAACCACTTTGCAATCCTGCGTGTTTTAGCACACATCACATCCCTAAAAGACCCAGGCAATGCAATTCTTGCTGGAAATGTCTCTATTATACCAGCATCTTCTGTGTATGTTGTGAATGCAATATCTTTAAATGTGAAGAATCTACGAACATCATCATAGAAATGCTGCGGGCAACAGTTAATCACGCTCTCATGCAAAACTAGAGCGTACACTGCAGTGCATTCTATGCAATTTGCTGAAAATTCAGATTCAAATTGTACATCAATAGGTAAAGATTTAATTATCTCTCTCTGTTTTGAGCAATCTCTTATTGTTAGTCATCTGTTCATTCTTTTCAGCACCATTGATAGCTCCATCCATAGCCCATACAAGTTCATAATAGTTGAGTGTTGCATATAAACCGATCGACCTCCAAATCTCACCATGTGTGCCACACCATCGGACAATGACGTTATACATAGCATCAGGCGGGTGCAGTAAATGTCCAGGGGTGAACGTGATGTACAATACTTGGAGATCATCTGTTGGTTGATGTATGGCTCTGCACGACACAGTTCAGCCCATTCCAACTCACTAAACTTAACTTTAACACTTCGCTGTGCATTTCCAACCTTTCACAGAGCACGCTAGTTCACTGTCCACCGACGCTTTGAAGCGCTAGCTGTTAATTGTAAGTTTAAGTGAGAGACAGTAGAGCACTGGGAGGAATCGGTAGCTTCTCATCCACCACGTGAGCACTCTGCCCTCGCAGTAATACCGGATTATCGTGGGGTGGTGCATATGTTGGAAACCAGTACGGAATTGCTCTGTGTGGCGTAGGACCACCAGCACAATTCTTCTGAGAGATGGGGTAGTGGCTGGGTGTCTTCATTACCCAGATCGACGAGTGGGATGGATAAAAATATTAGCTCGTTCTCCTACTCCAACATGCTGGTGAAGTGTGCTGCAGGATCCTACGGTGTTGCTGCCGCTGCCAGACACGACATGCCAGAGTTCGCTGCAGGCCCAACGAAATGGTGGGACTGCTGTTGGCCTGGACACACTAGAGGTCACCTCAGTTGTTGAAAAAAGAAGAAGATGAACTGTCACATACATTAATAATATTAATAGCAACTATAAAGAAGTGGATCGCTAAGTACAAGAGCAGTAGCACATCTAAAGAAAGACATCTAATAAGTTCTCACTCTTCCCCTTCTTGCTATTCTGCTGGGAGGTGATAGACGATCTCGACTTCTGGTGTTGCTGCTGCTGCTGCTACTGTCGACGTTGACACGTAATGGTCCCTCCACTGACTGAATGAGACTGGCGAGTTGTTGCGCTTGCCTTATATCCCAGACGACGTGATCAAATTACCAGTTGTTCCCGCAAATTTTTCGCTTGCCTTATATCCCAGACGACGTGATCATAATACCAGTTGTTCCCGCAATTTTTTCGCCCAAGATATCACAATTTCGAGCACCGCCTGGACGTGGAATTGTCGACTAGGGCACTTAGTCTGGGCTGTGGAGGAGGACAGACCACTACAGACTTGTCTGTTTGGCAGCAGGGAGAAACATTATCAATTCAGCATATTACTGCTGTTGGTGTGCTGCCCACTATAAAATGTAGCACATAGGAATAATATTATATACCTGCTGGATTGGTGGCAATCACGCCTTGCGCAATGGAAGAGGCAGGTTGACAATCCATTTTGCATTTTGCAGTTCGAGCACAAGCAACAATCTACATGTGCTGCGAAATGCCTCTGGTATCTGTCTAGCTGCATCGTCATTATCTAATGAAAAGTGGTCTTTTCACACTCTTCCATCATCTCAGCTTTCCCACCATCTAGTAGTACCCTTTATTACAATTAGCACATTTCGCAATTTTCAAACCGTATGGACAAAAAATAGTTCAAATAGCTCTGAGCAGTATGGGACTTAACTTCTGAGGTCATCAGTCCCCTAGAACTTAGAACTACTTAAATCTAACTAACCTAAGGACATCACACACATCCATGCCCGAGGCAGGATTCGAACCTGCGACCGTAGGGGTCGCGCGGTTCCAGACTGTAGCGCCTACAACCGCTCGGCCACCCCGGTCGGCCCGTATAGACATAGCGAAGTTAACAAAACATAATGAATTAAATGGAATATTAAAAACAAGTTTGTCGAGCAACTGAAAAGGGAAGTAGATATCAGAGATCACAATGTGATGTCAAAAGAGGCATTTCTGTATGTGACAATGTTGGATACAGCCCCAAATGATAAGGTCAGAATAAGTATGACATAAATCTGTTTCTTACGTTACTGCCGGCCGCGGTGGCCGTGCGGTTCTAGGCGCTCCAGTCTGGAGCCGCGCTGCTGCTACGCTCGCAGGTTCGAATCCTGCCTCGGGCATGGGTGTGTGTGATGTACTTAGGTTAGTTAGGTTTAAATAGTTCTAAGTTCTAGGGGACTGATGACCACAGCAGTTGAGTCCCATAGTGCTCAGAGCCATTTTTTTTCTTACGTTACTACTTGACGTCATTTTGAGGGATACACTGCGGATGAAAATATAGGAGAAACAATAACAGGTTGAGGTAATCGTATGCGAGTTGCCAATGCACTAAGTGACAAGAGTGTATGCCACAGACTAGACTATTGAGTACTATATTGCAGTATTAACCACAATAAACGAGATATTTATGAAGACCATATTGTTGAAGAACTGTGTGTTCCCAGAAAAATGGCGTGGAGGAATAGTGCGTGCATGTAAACTTTTTTTATTCGTGTCAGAGTCATCACTTAAAAGGAAGGTAATAAAAAGCTTTACAGTTATAAGCATGTGTACACGGACCATCGACACTAAAACATTTAAACATGGGCATAGCAATTAAATCACTTTCAATCACAAGTCGGCAACGTCCAAGGCATTAGAGTTGGTCAGCAACATACCTTCTTCTGTGTATAGTGATAGGAACAGACGACAGTTCCGCATGTGAGACGTTGTCTATTCCTCCCCACATTCACAGGTTGAGGGTCCACTAGCTTATCCCCACTTTTCAAGAATTACTTTACACTGCGCTCTGTTGAGGGACTTCCATATACGTAAGTTCTCACTGTAAGCAGAAGATAGTTCTTCCTTAGGTTTTTTCAGCTCAGAGGAGCTCTCTTTCTCCACATGTCTAACCGTCCGGTTATTTTGTTGTTGTGGACATAGACTATTACAAAACTTATTCTGGACTTCAGACGTGACGGTGCTTGTAGGAGGCAAACAAGAGTGAGTATCTGAGGTCAAAGAACTTACGTCCATCTGACTGGGTAGCTGCCTCACGCCCGATGTCAGACGGAGCTACACCTGCTGGTTCATGTAGCTGTTCCACTTTTGTGGTCTCAAGCGTCCAGTAATTGTGGCACACGTCTCATTCACGGTAGTGTCCACCAGCATAGCATGGCAAGAATTATACCAGACTGGCGCTACATATTCGTCTGCAGAACAGGACAGCACCAGTACAGAAGTCTGGATAGTGAATTGCTGTACGACCCAGTTACATCTTAGTCAAATACTTTCATTTGGGCGTTATTGCAATGCGTTTTAAAGATTAAGATGCAGTCTAAGATCACCCAAAAGTATTTTTATCCTGCCCTTATAGGTTAATATCTGGATTCCAAAACAAGTAATTGCCTATTGTGGAGTCTAAATGTTCATGAGCAATTGTTTTGCTTTTATTCTACAGAGCCGCATCCAAAGAAGTTGTTAACTATGAGACGCTCCTTGTCTGTGCGCAGGTGAAGTTCACGTTCGACTCTCCGGCGCAGGGCAACCGCAACTACATCCCAGTGAGCGACCTGTACAGCCGCAACTTCACCGACACCAACGGCGAGTTCCAGCTGGAGCTGACCATGGGCAACCTGCGCACCGCCTTCGACGCCGAGTTCCGCGTGCCGCAGTCGGTGTGGTCGTCGCTGCCGCTGCACCCGCACCGCCACCACCGGCACAGCCACAGCTCCGCCGCCTCCGGGGGCGGCTCCTCGTCCTCCTCGCACGGCCGCTCGGGACCAGCCTCCTCCGCCCCCGCTTCCACAGCCACGTCACCCACGCCCGTCGTCACCACCGGCACTGCCCACAAGCTCGAGTCCACCTACTTCACGTTCGGCGGCTTCGACTGGAACCTCGCCCTGTACCCGCACGGTGCAAAGGAGATCGGTAAGTCGACTTTCGTGGCAGCGATCCGTCAAATTCAGTGTCTCATATTGGCCCCTGCTCGCGCTGCCGCCTTACCTTCTATCAATTACTTACCTTACTTCGCTTGCATTTATCGCGAATCCTTTGCCCAACGTAAAGTCCCGAGCGACTGGAAAAAAGCGCAGGTGACGCCTGTATATAAGAAGGGTAGAAGGACGGATCCTCAAAATTATAGACCAATATCCTTAACACGGTTTAATGCAGGATTCTCGAACATATTCTCAGTTTGAATATAATGAATTTCCTTGAGAAAGAGAAGTTGCTGTCCATGCATCAGCACGGCTTTAGAAAGCATCGTTCCTGCGAAACTCAACTCGCCCTTATTCCACACGATATTTTGCGAACCATAGATGAAGGGTATCAGACGGATGCCATATTCCTTGACTTCTGGAAAGCATTTCACTCGGTGCCCTACTGTAGACTCTTAACTAAGGTACGAGCATATGGGATTGGTTCCCAAATATGCGAGTGGCTCGAATACTTCTTAAGTAATAAATCCCAGTACGTTTTCCTCGATGGTGAGTGTTCATCGGAGGTGAAGGTATCATCTGCAATGCCCCAGGGAAGTGTGGTAGGTCCGCTGTTGTTTTCTATCTACATAAATGATATTTTGGATAGGGTGGGTAGCAATGTGCGGCTGTTTGCTGATGATGCTATGGTGTACGGGAAGGTGTCGTCGTTTAGTGACTGTAGGAGGATACAAGATGACTTGGACAGGATTTGTGATTGGTGTAAAGAATGGGAGCTAACTATAAATGTAGATAAAGGTAAATTAAAGCAGATGAATAGGAAAAAGAAACCCGTAATGTTTGAATACGCCAATAGTGGTGTAGCGCTTGACACAGTCACGTCGATTAAATATTTGGGCGTAACATTGCAGAGCGATATGAAGTGGGACAAGCATGTAATAGCAGTTGTGGGGAAGGCGGTTCATTGGTAGAATTTTGGGAAGATGTGGTTCATCTGTAAAGGAAACCGCTTATAAAACACTAATACGACCTATTCTTGAGTACTGCTCGAGCGTTTGGGATCCCTATCAGGTCGGATTGAGGGACGACATAGAAGCAATTCAGAGGCGGGCTGCTAGATTTGTTACTGGTAGGTTTGATCATCACGCTAGTATTACGGAAATGCTTCAGGAACTCGGCTGGGAGTCTCTGGAGGAAAGGAGGCTTTCTTTTCGTGAATCGCTACTGAGTAAATTTAGAGAACCAGCATTTGAGACTGACTGCAGTGCAATTTTACTGCCACCAGCTTAGATTTCACTAAAAGACCATAAAGATAAGATAAGAGAGATTAGGGCTCGTACAGAGTCATATAGGCAGTCATTTTTTCTCGTTCTGTTTGGGAGTAGAACAGAGAGAGAAGATGCTAGTTGTGGTACGAGGTACCCTCCGCCACGCACCGTATGGTGGATTGCGGAGTATGTATGTAGATGTAGATGTACTGTACAAATATTCTGATTTCCCGTTCAGACAGCAGGCCTCTGCTAACCAAACTATTCGAACAGCAGACAGGGAGTCTGTTATACAGATCACTAATTCCTGTAGCATAGGGATGTACAGGACGAGAAGTACACCTTGGCTACAATTAAACCCTCATACTCGAGACAGTGTAGACGGAAAGCTACGCTGAAGTGACAAATGTCATAGGGTATGTCATAAATCCCTGTCGGACCTCCTCGTGACCGGCTTAGCGCAAAACGTCTACGTTGCATGGACTCAACAAATCGGTAGGAGTCCCCTCCAGGAATATTGAGCCATTGTGCCCCTATAGCCGATCATACCTACGAAAGTATTTGTCATGCAAGATGTGGTGCACAAACTGACATCTCGATTATGACCCATAAACGTTCGATGATATTCATGTCGAGCGATCTTGGTGCCCAAATTTTTGGTGCTCGAATTTTCGAGGATGTCCTTCAAACCAGTGTCAAACAACCGCGGCCTTGTGACGTGACATTGTTGTTGGGGAACATGAGGTCCATGTGTAGCTGCAAATCGTCTCCAAGTAGCTGAGCACAACTGTTTCCAGTCAATGATCGGTTCAGTTATACCAGAGGAACCAGTCCATTCCATGTAAGCATAGGCCACGCCATTAAGGAGCCACCACCAGTTTGGGCAGTGCCTTGTTGACAACTTGGGTCCATGGCTTCGCCATACTCGAACCCTCCATCAACTTTTACCAGCTGAAATCGGGACTCATCTGACCAGGCCACGTTTCCCAGTCGTCCAGGGTTCAATCGATGGTCATGAGCATAGGAGATGCGCTGCCGGCGTTTTCGTGATGTTAGCAAAGGCACTCGCATCGGTCGTGTGCAGCCAAAGTCCATTAACGCCAAATTTCGCCGCTCTGTCTTAACGGATACTTCGCCGTACGTCCCACATTCATGTCTGGGGTTATTTCATTCTGTGTTGTGGTCTGCTACCACTGGCAACTATAACCAAAAACTGCTATTCTCAGTCGTTAACTGAAGGTCCTCGGCCACTGCATCGTTCGTGGTGAGAGGTAATGCCTGAAATCTGGTATTCTCGGCAAACTTCACATTGTGGATCTTGGACTAATGAATTCCCTAATGATTTCCGAAATGGAAGTCCCATGTCTGTAGCTCCAACTACTGTTCTACTATTCCGAGTTCAGAACATTTTCATTCCTGTCGTGAGGTCATAACACTTTGTAAGCCTTTCCACATCAAACACGTGACTTCAAATGACATCTCCGCCAATGCAGTGCGCTTATATACCTCATGTACTCGATGCTACCTCTTTTTGTATATGTGCTTCTTGCTATTCCATGGCTTTTGTCTTCTCATTGGATTTACCATATGGTTCAAATGGCTCTGAGCGCTATGGGACTTAACATCTGAGGTCATCAGTCCCCTAGAACTTAGAACTACCTAAACCTAACTAACTTAAGGACATCACACACATCCATGCCCGAGGCAGGTTTCGAACCTGCGACCGTAGAGGTCGCGCGGTTCCAGACTGAAGCGCCTTTAACCGCTTGGCCACACCGGCCGGCTTACCATATGGGTTTTCAACATTACAGGATTGGTGTTAAGACTGTCCGCTAGAGAATTTGCGTTGTTATTACTGTTAGCGTCATAATTTTCCATAAGGACCTTATGCCGGTACGGTGACCTAGGGTAGAAATGCAAGCATCGGTAAATACGAGGGTTGTCCAGAAAGTAAGTTCCGATCGGTCGCGAAATGGAAATCACTGGGGAAATCCTGTAAAGATTTGCACAGATGTGTTGGGCAGTGTCTCTAGTATGCCCGTCGACCAGGTCGCGTCGCTCTTTTCAGTTTTGAATGAACAGTGAGCACGTAAAGAAGCGTAGGGAATAGCGTCTCCCGCCAAGTATGAAGGCCTGGTTAGAGATTTCACCTGTGTCATGAAGACCACATAACACAACTATCGGGCAGTTCCCTCTTCATGCCAACTCTCGGCCACACACTGCAGGGGCAATGAAGACGCTCCTGCAGCATTTCCGATGGGAAGTGTTTGATCACCCAGAGTACAGTCCGTAATTGGCTCCTTCTGAGTCTCATCTCTGCTCACAAGAACCGACGGCTATGAAGACAAATTTTTTCCACAGACAACGAGTTGCAGACCAGTCCAGATAACTGCCCGAAAGCACAGGCGTCTGCTTTCTATGACAAGGATATTGGAAAGTTGATACAACACTACGACAAAATTCAAAGTTCGAGCGGCGTTTATGTAGAGAAGTAGGTGGAAGGTGTATCTAACTGTTGCAAAAAAAAAAAAAAAAAAAAAAAAAAAAAAGTATCTAGTTTTCACTATGGTTTCCATTGCGCGACCGATCGGGACTTACTTTCTGGACAACCCTCGTATATTAGATGCAGACAGACATTACGGTTTTATACAAGCTCAGCAGGGCTTTACTCGTAAAGCAACTTCATTACATCGGCAAATTAAACGAATAGAGAGAGGTCCGCTTTCAGCACCGGGACTGATGAACATGTTTCGGAAGTTCGAATTAAATGGCGATTAGGGAGTAGCTCCTGGGAGAGACCGACGCCCCAATTCCGCCACAAATTGTTGAAGCAATTCCTGCTCCCATGACTGAGAGTGCTGGAGGCAATATGTGAACATCATTCATGCATGAGCTGTGTCACAATGTCACAACAGCTGAACATTCCATGGTTCAGCGTTCGAAAAGGGCTGCGAACATTTGCTATTCGCACAAATTTCCAATCTGTAATAAATGTAGATGTCTTTATATTGAGCCACGTCTGTAGCCTGTAACATAATTACGGTAGCAATTTACAAATGTTACCTCTCATGTGGAAATTAAAACGTGATTCTTTCAATGGTTGATTCGTTATATGTATTCTGCATGCCTTTAAAAATATTTCCACAATGTTTAATTGTCCTATGATCACTCGTTTTGTACGTCGTCCCTCTCGAGTAATGAAAGTTTAATTATGCTGTATTGGCTAACGTAGTTGTCACCCATGCCACATTTAAGTCGAAAAGATTTCAGCCTAATGAGCAATCCTGAATACTAGTGTCACTGCGAAAAGCAGTCACATGCAGAAGCTGACCAATATGTATTAGAAACATTTAACCTCCGAGGACCACTGATGAAGACATTCTAACAATCTGGCAGATGTCCTTGTCAAGCATTCGTCTAGATTTGTGTAACTACACCTTTAAACTATATTACATTTATGGACACATAAAGGCTTTGTGAAACGTCGCGGCCATGCCCTGTACTTCTACACTATTGGCCATTACAATTGCTACACCCATAAGAAATGCAGATGATAAACGGGCATTCATTGGACAAATATATTATACTATAACTGACATGTGATTACATTTTCACGCAATTTGGGTGCATAGATCCTGAGAGATCAGTACCCAGAACTATCACCTCTGGCCGTAATAACGGCCTTGATACGCCTGGGCATTGCGCCAAACAGAGCTTGGATGGCTGCCCATGCAGCTTCAACACGATACCACAGTTCATCAAGAGTAGCGACTGGCGCAGTGTGACGAGCCAGTTCTGTATCCAGAAAGCCCCGTACAGGACGTGCAACATGCAGGCGTGCATTATCCTGCTGAAATGTAGGGTTTTGCAGGGTTCGAATGAAGCGTAGAGCCACGGGTCGTAACACATATGAAATGTAACGTCCACTGTTCAAAGTGCCGTCAATGCGAACAAGAGGTGACCGAGACGTGTAACCAATGGCACACCCCATACCATCACGCCGAGTGATACGCCAGTGTGGCGATGATGAATACACGCTTCCAATGTGCGTTCATCGCGATGTCGCCAAACACGGATCCGACCATCATGATGCTGTAAACAGAACCAGGATAAAAAATGACGTTTTGCCATTCGTGCACCCAGGTTCGTCGTTGAGTACACCATTGCAGGCGCTACTGTCTGTGATCCAGCGTCAAGGGTAGCCGCAGCCATGGTCTCCGAGCTGATAGTCCATGCTGCTGCAAACGTCGTCGAATTTTTCGTGCAGATGGTTATTGTTTTGCATACGTCCCCATCTGTTGACTCAGGGATCGAGACGTGGCTGCACGATCCGTTACAGCCACGCGGATAAGATGCCTGTCATCTCGACTGCTAGTGATACGAGGCCGTTGGGATCCAGCACGGCGTTCCGTGTTACCCTCCTGAACCCTCCGATTCCATATTCTGCTAACAGTCATTGGATCTCGACCAACGCGAACAGCAATGTCGCGATACGATAAACCGCAGTCGCAATAGGCTACAATCCAACCTTTATCAAAGTCGGAAACGTGATGGTACGCATTTCTCCCCCTTACCCGAGGCATCACAACAACGTTTCACCAGGCAATGCCGGTCAACTGCTGTTCGTGTATGAGAAATTGGTTGGAAACTTTCGTCATGTCAGCACGTTGTAGGTGTCGCCACCGGCGCCAACCTTTGTGAATGCTCTGAAAAGCTAATCATTTGCATATCACTGCATCTTCTTCCTGTCGGTTAAATTTCGCGTCTGTAGCACGTCATCTTCGTGGTGTAGCAATTTTAATGACCAGTAGTGAACGAGGGGCGTTTGACAAGTCCGTGCAAAGTTCGAGAGATGGCACCATTGACGCGTATCGAGGTCATGTTTAGTTAGTAGAATCTATGGAAAGAACGCACACCAAGGTTCAACCATATTGGTCTTTTTCTTTGTGTTTGGAACTTTTCATTGCACCCTATACACTGCGGAGACAAAAGTCATCGGATACCTCGTAATATCTTGTCGGATCCCCTTTTGACCGTCGTAGTGCAGCAACTCGACGTGGCATGGACTCAACAAGTTTTTGTACGTCCCCTGCACACATAATGAGCCATGCTGCCACTGTAGCTGTCCGTAATTGCGAAGGTGTTGCCAGTGCAGGAATCTGTGCACGAACTGACCTCTTGATTATGTCCCATGATTGTTCGATGGAATTCATTTCGGGAGATCTGGATGGCCAAATCATTCACTCGAATTGTCCAGAAGGTTGTTTAAATCATTTGCGAGCAATTGTGGCCCGGTGACATGGCGCATTGTCATCCATAAGAATTCTATCTTTGTTTGGGAACATGAAATCCATAAATGGCTGTAAATAGTCTTCAAGGAGCTGAACGTAACCACATAACGAGGATACAGTCCATTCCACGTAAGCACAGCCCACACCATTATGGAACCACCACTAGCTTGCACAGTGTCTTGTCGACAACTTGGATCCATGGCTTCATGGGGTCGTGCCACACGAACCCTACCTCCAACTGAACTCGTGACTCATCTCACCAGGCAAAGGTTTTCCAGTCATCTAGGGTTCAGCCGATATGGTCACGAGCCCACGAGAGACGCTGCAGGCGGCATCATGCTGTTAGCAAAGACACTCGCGTCAGTCGTCTGCTGCCATAGCCCACTGACGCCGCAATATCTTAACAGATACGTTCGTCGTACGTATCACATTGATTTCTGTGATTATTTTAAGCTGTGTTACTTTGGTGTTGACACTGACAACCCCATGCAAACGCCACTGCTCTCGGTCGTTAAGTGACGGGCGTCGGCCACTGCGGTGACCGCGGTGAGATGTAATTACTGAAATCTGGTATTCTCGGCACACTCCTGACAGTGTGGATCTCGGAATATTGAATTCCATGACGATTTCCAAATGAAATGTCCCATGCGTCTAGCCCTAACTGCTATTCTGCGTTAAGACTGTTAATACGCGTCGTGTGGCCATAATCAGTCGGAAACCTTTTCACATGAATCGCCTGAGTACAAATGATAACTCCGCCAGTGCTCTTTTATACCTTGTGTATAAGGCACTGAAGCCATCTGTGTAAGTTCATATCGCTGTTTCATGAGTTTTGTCTCCTCAGTGTATGATACTATGTGCCAACAGGATTTTGTTCCTTTGACAACGGTATAATTTGAAAGGATGAAGCAAATAAAATGAATACTGAAATTTCCTGGAAGATTAAAACTTTGTACCGGACCGAGATTCGAACTCGGGACCTTTCCCTTTCGCGCGCAAGTGCTCTACCAACTGAGCTACCTTATAACCAAGAAGGGATCACCAGGAAGCCTCAGCCGCAGTCGGAGGCGGCCAGAGCGGGCGCGGACGGAATAGGGAACGTCCACAGTGGCAGGGGAACGCTACTCACGGGCGCGGACCGAGAAGGCAACACCAGGAGGCCACGACCGCAGTTGGAGGCGGCCAGAGTGGGCGCGGACGGAATAGGGAACACCTAGAGCGTCAGGATAGCGCGAATCGCGGGCGTGGACCGACTAGGGAACGGCAAACAGAACACCAGGCACCGGGCCGGCATAAATATGCGACCCGGTCCAGCAAGCAGCCAGTCTCAGGTCACACCTGATGAAGACGTCAAGTAATGACGTCGAAATATCGTGTTTGGAAGACGCTGATATCCGGCAGAAAACCCGATTTCCACGAGATGTCATTAAATCGCCGGGAAAGTCTAAGAAATTACATATCGGTTCCTGTTGAATTGTGAGTTAGAAACTGTAAAAACTGAGTCTTGCTGTGATTTAGCATCAAATTATTTTCCACAAGCCACGAACTTATTTCATGAACTACATTATTTGATTCTGTTTCAGTATTACACACAAGATCCTTCACTACCAAGCTGGTGTCATCAGCAAACAGAAATAGTTTTGAATCACCTGTAATACTAGAAGGCATATCATTTATATAAATAAGAAACAGCAGTAGCCCCAGCACCGACCCTTGGGGAACGCCCCACTTAACAGTGCCCCATTGGGACTGAACATCACTACCACTCTCAATATTACGGAGAATTACCTTCTGCTTTCTGTTCTTAAAGTAAGAGGCGAACCAATTGTAAGCTACTCCCCTTACTCCATAATGGTCCAACTTCTGCAGTAATATTTTGTGGTCAACAGAGTCAAAAGCCTTTGTTAAATCAAAGAAAACACCTAGCGTTCGCAACCTTTTATTTAATCCGTCCAAGACCTCACAGAGAAAAGAGAATATAGCATTTTCAGTTGTTAAACCGTTTCTGAAACCACACTGTACATTTGACAGCAAATTATGTGAATTTAAATGCTCCAGTAACCTTGTATATACAACCTTCTTGATAACTTTAGCAAACACCGATGGCATAGAAATAGGTCTAAAATTGTCAACATTATCCCTTTTTATAAAGTGGCTTCACTAATGAGTACTTTAATCGGTCAGGAAACCGACCACTCCTAAAGGAAAAGTTACAGATATGGCTAAGTACTGGGCTAACATAGATAGAACAATACTTCAGTATTCTGCAAGATACCCCGTCATATCCATGAGAATTCTTTCAATTGTTAACTCACCCTGCCTCTTGTCAGTATCATGGAGGAGCACTTCAGGTAACAGTCTCGGAACACTTTTTTCTAAGAGCGCTATGTGATTCCCTGTTGGGACTAGATTTCTATTTAGTTCACCTGCTATATTCAGAAAGTGATTATCAAATATTGTACACATACGCGACTTATCAGTAACACAGACATTCCCACTACGCACTGATTCTATATCCTCGACCTGTCTCTGCAGACCAGCCACTTCCTTTACGACTGACCATATGGTTTTAATTTTATCCTGAGACTTAGCTATTCTATCTGCATACCACATACTTTTTACCTTCCTAATAACATTTTTAAGCGCCTTACAATACTGTCGGTAATGGGCTGCTGCATTTAGATTTTGCCTGTTTCTAACGTTTTGATATAATTGCCACTTTGTTCTACAAGATATTCTTATCCCTCTAGTCAGCCATCCAGGCTGCCTGTTTGTGCTAGTACCCTGTTTTGAACGTTCTAACGGAAAGTAACTTTCAAAGAGCACGAGAAAAGTCTTGAGAAAAGCATTATATTTATCATCTACTGTATCAGCGCTATAAACATCTTGCCACTCTTGTTCCTTGATCAGGTTTACAAATGTCGCTACAGCAACTGGATCAGATTTCCTAAACAGTTGATAACTATATTTAACGTGTGTTGCAGCACAAAAATCTTTTAGAGTGAAAATTTGTGCATCATGATCTGAAAGGCCATTCACCTGTTTGCTAACAGAATGCCCTTCTAGTAATGAGGAATGAACAAAAATGTTGTCTATGGTTGTTCTACTGTTCCCTTGCACTCTCGTTGGAAAGAATATGGTTTGCATAAGTTTATATGAATTAAGGAGATCTACCAGCATCCTTTTCCTTGCACAATCACTTATACAATTAATGGTGAATTCACCACATATAACTAACTTTCTGTATTTCCTATAAAGTGAACCAAGAACCTCCTCTAGCTTTAGCAAAAATGTTGTGAAGTCGGAGTCTGGGGATCTATAAATAACAACAGTTAGAAGTTTAGCTCCATTAAATTTAACCACACCTGCACAACATTCAAACACCTTTTCAGTGCAGTACTTTGAAACATCAATTGACTCAAATGGGATGCCGTTTTTCACATACATGGCTATATTCTTGAATATGAGTATATGATTTGTATGCACCAAAATCGTAGAAAATAAAACACAAAACTGGACATTGGCAAACAACGAGATAAATAAATAACAGGCGAGACTCATGCGCCGTTTCACTTGAGCAGTCTGAAAAAACGAAAGTCTGTTGAATACACCGTTCTACACAAAATAAGTAAAAAGGCCATTTAATCTAAAAAGAGAGACCAAACTTCAATACTTATTCCATTTTCTGCACCACAGTCGAATGAAACACGTCAAATTCTAGGCAGCCAGTTGTAGAGAGGACCCGCTATATGATTATGGAGAGGAATCTAAGTGTAGAGATTATCTTGTTAAAGCGTATTAGATATATTAGATGTTTCCACAATTATCTCTGAGTTTGGTGACAAGAACCCTGTGCTAAACTCGGAGGCTACTTCAAAGATAGAAAAACAAAATTATTGCTAGTGTCTGAGGTCAGCATTGTAAAGGAATAGAGAGTTATGGTTGACCATTGGAAAAATTTTACACCTTGCAGTTAATAACTAAATTACAATGCACTCTACAGCTTCGAAGGACATACAATAAAGTACTAATTAGTATAGACAAAATTGTGTCCGATGCAGGACAATGGCAAAGTATTATCGGGTGGTTATAATTGAAGATCAGCTACTCTCAGAGGTCCAGTGCGACAGCAAAACTTGGTAGATATTGTAATGCGTAATTGCGGAACCAGTTTACGCTGGAAATAAATTTAATTCCAATTTCAGCCACCAGCTGCAAATCTGGCGCCGCGAATGCAAAATAGACGTATAGAGGTGTTCCCACGTGTGATGGATCAGGAACGGACGTGGGCTGGAAAGGGCAGACAAGTGAGACAGGCATAATGTTTATTTTATTACTAACAGCAGCTTACATGAAAAGCACCAGAGACGTCGACGAGGTGCTGCATCCCTAAAACGACGTAATCAGCAGTTCCTCACAACAAGTTTAGTGGAATCTGTAACGTGTTCATGTATACTGGCCTCCAGATCAGGAAGATACCAAACATGTCCCTCGTAAACGAGTTCTTTTACACATCACAAGAGCGGAAAGTCAGATGGATTCAATTCAGGTGATCTTGCAGGCCATGCATCTGGACTACCTCTGGAGATAACACGTTCGTGGAAGGTAGCATTAATCAGACGTTTCACTGGGTTAACGACAGGAGGTGATTCCCAATCTTGCACGAAGACAGCGATTTTCACTCAACTGCGCTCTTCCAAATCAGGAACAACATGCGCTACAAGGAGGTCTCCATAGCGTGGAGATGTCGTGGTACACCTGACAGGCCCTCTAGGCGTGTTCTCTTCAAACGAGGAAGGACCGAGAATAAAGGTTCTTGTGAATCCACACCACACATACGGCGAGTGTAAGGATATTCAGCCACAACACGTGGGTTAACAGTACCCCAAATCCGCCATTTCTGTGTATTCACTGCACCCTGCGGAGTAAAAAGTGCCTCATCACTCCACAGAATATTGCCCGGCCACATGCCGATAACTTCTATCCGTGCCAGAAACCGAAAAGCAAATTTAGAACGTTGCTGGGAATGATGTGGTTTCAGTTGCTGCACCGTGTGGATCTTGTACGGGTACCAGAGTAAAACAGACCGCAGGCCTTTCTGTACTGTTGTCCACGGAATTGACAATTCTCAGGACACAGCACGAGCGCTACCACTACCCGGGGCCCGTACTGCATGGTCAGTTCCAGCAACAGCAATTTTTGTCAATAATTTCCGCGGGGATATGACGCCTTCCGCTTGCAGGTGCCACACCAAACTCAATCGTATTTTCGAATATCATTACCATCTTGTTTAAACAATTTAGTGACATCGGACCTCTCTTCAGACCTTTCAGTCGGTGACATACTCTCATTGCAGCACTCTAGTTACTGCCGTTCAAATAAAACACTTTGACTGACAACACAAGGTCTCCCTTCTCGACAGCCGTATTGTTCACTCTTGTTATGGCTTGTCAAATGTCAACGTGTACGTTGTACCCTCATACAAACAGTGTACTGCGCCAAGTTTGTACCTGATGGCCACAATTGTTGTTAATGTTTTTCCAACATAAATCAGTTACGAATTAACATATCTACCAATCTTCGCTGCCATGCGATAATTACAGTAATGACAACGCACATTGGACCTCCGTGGTTAGCTGCACTTTAATTATAACACCTGGTACACCCACTCGCGGTATACGTTCTAACGTAATCGCTGACAATGCAAAAGACTCTCTGGTATCGAGTGAACATTGTAGTAAATTTCAATGTAGATATTTCGGAACTCATGGTGATAGTTTCTAGTAAAATTGTTTCATAAATAGTCGAAAATACTATAAAAAATAGTCGAAATCGCGACTCCACGATGCGCATGCTCCCGAAAAATGAGATAAAACATTTCAAAACAGGTTGTGTTAATAACGAACGATACTTAAACTGAGGCACAGATCGTACATATCGAAATCTAACATATTATTTTACTACGCGAAAATCCAAGTCACATTTCTTCATTTTCAGTTCACTGGTTGATACTACTTCTCACGAGGCTGTGGGAGATAACCATCTTCCTGGTGGCTGCTGTTACTGTGAATTTCTAACTTAGGCGCTGAAGCAATTAACGCTAATAATGTCTGAAGATGGCTCAATTAAGCAGAAATTTGTGACCAAAAAGAATATATTTTATATTGACATTTTTTAATAACTGGAGGCTGTGCCACTGTAAAAGAGTATTAGAGTACCATTTATATCACCAATTTAAATGTTGTCATTACGAACCGGTTTCTTGATGTGTTTGCTCCACTTTCAACTGTATATGGACCATTGCGTGAAATCTTCTCCAAGCCTTAAAACAATCAGCATACATGTATGTGGACACTTGCTCTGTAGGTAAACTGGAACGATTAGAGCAACTTCTCAAGTAATAATTCAAACAATATTCACTTGATAAATGATGACAGTCAGAATGTTAATATTGTACTACTTTTGATTTAAAATTTCTGTCTACTAAGATATGATGAGCAGTTATGTATGGAGTGAGCGTCCACATACCTGTATGCAGATTGTTTTGTGTCTGGGCAACGGTCGTACGCAATAATTCATATGCAAGTGAAGGTGGAACCACCACATTTCAAAACCAGTTACGTTACTAAAAACATTTCAACAGTCGCAGAGGTTTGCGATGGTCGAACTTCGTCATATCTAAATGTAACTGATTTTCCGTGACGTCATGAAGTCGGCTAGGGCGTGAGGAAAATATGTAATATACTGGTTGTTTGCAGCCTGCTACTGACAAAGACGGGCCACGAAAAACTACTGCTTATATTTAAGCATGATAGAAATCAGTAGATCATTAGCGTAGCGTTGAATGTCATAACCACCCTGACAAGAGCTCATAAGGACTTTTGTTTTAAACTTCTTAGAATTATATTGTACACGAAAAATTCTACGTAATGTAGTCTGAAACGAAGAATCTTTATGATTACACGTCGTCATATACACTACTGTAAACACCCTGCCGTTACAGTAGAGGTCGAAGGTTCCAGCTACAAAAATTTAACTTCTCTCTGGGATGAAATTACGTTCGCAGAATTCGATGGTGGCTTACAGAGGACCAGGAATTCATATTTGTCCTAAGCGAAGTAGTTCGCCAGCGAACGCCAGTTATTTAAGGCTATGAAAACTGACATTGCTTAAACCAACGACCATCATTATACACATACTACATGCGGCATAGCCAACTTTAAATTCTCAGTCTGCTTTTACGACATCGTATCGTGCTGACCGTTATAAAACACGACACAACTGGAATGTAGAAATGCCAAGAGCAAACAAACATGAGCAGTAACGGTCGGGATGCAAATTTTGACCAGGAATGTTTTTATCGGCTTTTAAAGTCTGTTTGTAAAGCTTAGGTAAATACTGAAGGAATGGAAAGGGAGGAAAAGTTCTCGCCACACAAATCGTTTTACGTCACTCGTCAGTCCATTACTGTTATTCTATCCACCATTTCGTCCTTCCTTGTCCTAATTTTTTCATGTCGTCAGTCAACATACTCAGCTATGCCCTCAAGATTCTTTGGATGCTCCTACACTTTCACCTCTGATACTCCTTTTAGGAGTAAATCAACCATGTCGAATTCGGTAGCAGATACTCTACTGAGCTTCACTTCTCATGCTAAGAGGGTTGCAAAGGTTTATTGCCTTCCCTCCTCTCTAAAGTACTTCATCTCCAAAATTCTTTTTTTAATTCGACATTTCAAATTCTGTCTCAAGGATCGCTCTTCACTTTCGAAAAAGCTTTCTTCCACATTTATTGTTTCATAAACGTTTTCGTCAGCGCCAACTTGCTTGTCAGTGAAAGCTCTCTATTCTTACGTTATGCTATTTTTGATACTTTCTGTATTTCTCTGCAATACTTTTTCGAAGACAGCTGAGTTTCTTAATTTTTTTTTGCCGATCAGTCATTCACAGTCGTAGTTTTAAGTAATTCTCTCTTCATATATTTACTACAATTAATGACTTTCGCCTTGTACATTCTCTTAACATAAATTAAGTTTTAAGTTTGTTATAGATTTGCATCAATTACGTTCAACAGATTATCTAACTCTCACGATGGAGTGCTGAAAAGCAATTACTCCGAATTTTTCATGTGAAGACTCGTAAAGGTTTTAAATCATACAGACTTTTCTAACATTATCTTTAGTCTTCATGTCCGCATATTTATGTGTCAACAAGGTTACGGCTGCGATGAACACATTGCTCCCAACGAGAGACCAATTTGTTGATACCATTACTGTAGAGTGTTTGACTTTTTGCTGACGAAGCCACAATCTCACCTCTGCTTGTAGCACCTCACTATCGAAGTTAAGTCCTCGAAGGTGCTCTTTAAGTTTTTGAAATAGATGAAAATCATACGGGGTTAAGTCGGTTCTGTATGAAGAACGACCAATGACAGTGAATCTAAGGCATCGGACAGATGCACATGTTGCAGCCCTCGTGTGTGGTCGGCATTGTCATGCTGAAGATTAGGGTGCGCCATGTGTTGTCCAACTATTTGAATTCGAAACTCTATTACATCAAGCTGCTTCTCACACACTAACATAGTTACGTTAAACATTGCCATGTTACACGCTAGAAATGGGAGCCCAAACGTGTAGAAAGTTAGTTACGTTTGTTTTATTTAAAAAGGATTAAGAGTTTTACTGTTACTTTTCAGCACTGACTCGTATGGCAATGGAAAGATTGGTTTGACTGTGTGACTGAACAGTGTAAACAAACAATAATAGTTATTACCGTACGCAGTACCGGTATTTGAACCCCAGCTGTTTGCCCTTAGCATCTGCAGTACTTGCACCAAACCTCAGCGTTGATACTGAAACTGTAAATTGTTCCTCTTGTGCTGACCGCAGGCCAATGGCAAGTACTGTACAACAGCAGTTGTCCATTGCAACGTGGAACAATTTCAAATTAATATATCTTATTATTTTTTCAGGCCTTGTTAATATTTTACATTTCTTGTAAAATATTCACTAGCATTTCTTTTCAGCACGCACTCAAACAAAGGCTTGTGAGATTTCAAAGAAAAAGAATCATATCCCAGTCTCCTGTTATTTCGCTGTACACCACACTGTACTACTTACATTGCTACAGAACAATTTAATTACATAAGAGTTGTCGACACTTTCCCTCTTCGATGTCCGGTAAGAGAGGGGCTATTTTACGGTCAGGAGGCCTTGTAGTCAAAGGCAACATTGCCTACATGACAAAATATTTGGAAAAAAAGCAATTTTTATCGTCACTCAGGGGCATCAGAATTAAAAAGGCACTGGATATAGCATCTTTAGCTAGGGTATGCACACATAGGATCTTAGCTATTGCTTCACGTCACATGTATCTTTCGAAAGTTGTGTCACCCATGGCTAAGAGACACTGGTATCGTTCTTCTCATCAGTGCACAGTAGCACATGTTGTTTCAACAAAACAATATTAACCATAATTACATTAATGTTTGTGAAAATTAGAACACCCAGTGGTAATGGTATGAATCCTTCTATAATTAACGGATATATAGTACAATGGAGTCATAACAAGTGATAAAGATCTCAAAGAGATGGCATGCACGCCCACCAGTTAGTGCCATCTTTTGTGTGCCGCGACAAGTCAAAGTTCCGTCGCGCTCGGTCTGTGCTGAGTTGTCAGACCAAGCGGAAACGTGCAAGCAAGTGCTGGCTGGTATGCTTCATCGATGTCAAATGGTTCAATATAACCACATGAGTGATCTCGAACGGAGCGGAATGGCTGATATATGGGAAACGGGTTTATAAGACTGTGACACTGCGGCTCGTTTTGTGGAACCAATGGATGGAAGATGGTCGTACACAGTGACGAGCAGTTACTGGACTACAACACGTGACTACAGCGTGGGATGGCCGGCATCTTGTACGCACGGTCTTAATCGCCAGGATAGCCCTGTAAGATTTTGGCTCAATATTAAGAGTACTGCGATGTGTGTAGAGATGTCTGCGTCAACCGCTGACTGACGTTTGCTCAGCAATGGACTGGTGACACGAAAAGCACTGTGTCGGTTACAGTTGGCGAGAAACCACCTGCGCCTCAGATAGCAATGAACACGTGAACGCCGTTGCTGACATGTTGAGTGGCATAATGCGTTTTTGATAGAGTCCTTCTTGAAACCGTCCTACATTGATGGCCATGGACTTGTTGCACATTAAGGTGGTGAACGCGGTGCGACATAGCGGCACAGAGGACAAACGCCAATTGCGATGATTTTTCGGTAGCACTGGTTATAATATGCGATCTCCTCTAGTACCTAGAGCAGTCTGAACAGCAACCATTAAATCATGGAAGTATTCGAGCCTGAGGGCCCGCGCGTCCTGCAGGCAACTTCACATGCTATAATTCAGCAGGACAAAGCCTGGCCACGTATAACAAGGAATAGCAGTTTGTACCACTCCTTCTCTGGCCAACATGTTCGACTGACAAGTCGTCCATGAAACGCGTCTGGGATATGGCCATTTGGCATGTTGTTCGTTCTGGTCCTCCTGCAACCACTGTCGATGCTATACGGGAGCGTCTACAAACCACGTGGCATATTGTTCCACCTGTAGCTTATCCATGCCCTCTTTCGTTCTGTGACATCTAGGGACTCTGATTGCAGCACTGAATTCTGACAATCAAAGTGCGTGCACATTTTATTCTAATCATGTGTGTTTTTTCCTGCGTCTTATCTGTGGTATGAATTTCATTGTAGTCACGTGCTTCCTTCTTGGTGTTGCAATTTTCAGGAACGGTAGCATGTATAATTTTGTATGCGAAGAGACATCTGCCTATACTGCTCTATGATACACGCAGATTGGTATCGACATTGCCGATCCACCTCCAAAAGGACCAGGAAAAAAGTTACCTTACACAAAATTGGCGGCTGTATCCATGGAAATCCTAAATGCAAATAAAAGGGTAGAGATTTGAACGGCGCTTCTTCCAAACTCGAGTCCACTCTTTAGCACTGCACGTTATTTCTCGCTCTTCAGTAATGAACCTGTATAATATGCAATAGAATAATGTTTCAAAGTGTCCTGCTTAAAATATTCAAATTATTATACTCATAAGTAAGAGACAGCGACGTGCCAGTTGCAGTTTTTGGAAATTTGTCGTAAGCTCCTATGGTACCAAATAGCTAAGGTCATCGGTCACTGGACTTACTCTTTACTTAATCTGACTTAAACTAACTTACGCTAAGGACAACACACACACACCCACGCCCGAGGGAGGACTTGAACCTCCGACGGTGGGGAGCCGCGCGAACCGTGGCGAGGCGCCTGAGACAACGCGGCTACCGGGCGCGACCCAGTTCCAGTTATTCAAAAGTGTGCACACTAGCGCTCAGTGACCGAGATACTAGAGGGTGCGTGATACTTACAAATGACAGTATGTCAATGAACCGTTGGAATGAACTGCTGGAATTGGGCACGATCCTTTTCATTCTATAGCATGATTCTGAAGTCACCGAATCGCTGCTATTTTTCTCTAAGAAAATTGACCTGTGCTAATTTGACCACCCCGTATGACTAATATTACCAGATCCCGTTTAACACACCGATTCCGGGAAGAGACGTAATTAATGCCAGCAAAAAGAAGGAGACTGCTGTACCAGAACCAGATATCTCGTACTCGGCATAACAGCTTGTACACCACTTTCTACTTCAAATACATGATCAGCTTCTGGTCTGCTTCCAAGCGAATTTTGCCAGTGGATCGTACTACTTTTTTATTGAACTTATTGACAACTTTATCCATCAGTTTCCTCCCCTAACATTGTACGTTGGCAGTCTGTAGATCTAGTTGACTAATTTTCTGTCTCTATTCTCTTCCTGAACATCTGACGTAAGATAGTTGCTGTCTCATCAATTTCCATTACCAGCTTTCGATCCTTTTTTGGTTTGCAACATCAACCATTCCCTCGCCTATACTGATTGAAAGCCTCGAGTCTAGATTTCTACACTTTTTGTTGGTAGTAATAACAGGCAGTCTGCACAACTAACGATCGATGCCTACAGAAATCAATCAAATATTAGCGCAAATCAACCTCATTCCACAGTAAATCTCAAATTAAATTTATCATGACAAACATTTCAGATTTATTTGAACGAGATACGCTAAGAAACATGCTGTTCATGCGTCTATATCGTTGACTGCTATGAACAATGACATGTATAATAAAACAGAATACATACAACTGACAGGCTGTAACCTACTAAGATGAGTTTTGTGAGATTTAGCAATCACATTACAGTGTACTCTCACGTACTCTTCCGTCTACTATGTAACATTAAGTACGTCTGATCGAGCAGTGTGTCAGTTGTATCATCTAGCCATCATTTCACTGTACACATTTAACTCCTTTTGTAAATAAAAACCGCTTTCTTCTTGCTGCAATTAAATTCATACAGAGGGTGGTCATCAACAGTCGGGAAAGCTTGTGGGGGTGTTGTAGTGGAGGTTGTGCTGCGAATTAAAGAGTAAAGAGTAAAGAAAAAAAATTCATGCGTTGAGCCGTTTTTGAGTTATTTGGCGATGAAGATAGTCTAATTGGTCATTGGGTGCACAAATTCAGGCACCTGCACGCTCTGAAATGCAGTAATGCACAGACACCTGGGGTCCGTGACTTATCACTCGATGGAATGTTCATTACCATTTATAATGTGCTCTTTTCGGAAGAGGTAAATTTAGGCTGGTTGAGCAAAAGCCATATTTGTTCGGTTTGAGTAAACCAAACGAAAAACACGTTTGGCGACACCTCCTTTGCCAGGCTTCTTGAATTTGTCCGTGCGACGACCTAATTGGTTATCTTCAATTCGAAATAACTCGGAATTGGCACAACGTAAGAACTTTTTTCTTAACAATTTCTTTTCAGCATAACTTCGCCTGTTAATACAATACATGTCATATTATGTAAACTGAGGATGGAGGGGGGAGAAAGGGCAGGAATGGGAAAGAACTAATGATATCAGCTGCATCGAGACTTTATGCGTAATCAGTGGCGATGAATGTAATGTACGCCAGACCGAGACGCGAACCTGGGATCTCCTTTTTGCTAGGCGTTAACCACTTCGCAACCTAGACACAGTGTGTATAGCAAATGCACGGACTACCTCAACATGATCCACAGCCGACTTTCAAAAATGGTTCAAATGGCTCTGAGCACTATGGGACTCAACTTCTGAGGTCATCAGTCCCGTAGAACTTAGAACTACTTCAACCTAACTTACCTAAGGACATCACACACATCCATGCCCGAGGCAGGATTCGAACCTGCGACCGTAGCGGTCGCGCAGTTCCAGACTGTAGCGCCTAGAACCGCTCGGCCATTCCGGCCGGCACAGCCGACTTTCACTCCCACCTATCGCCACCTATCCGCGGTCGCCCACCACGTCTTCAATGTTTGCTAATTTTAGATTCCTACTGGAGGTCCAACGTAAATGTGTATCCGCACTTAAGGTTATCGATTCAGTGCCCATCGAGGCAAACCGATTATATGAATGCGTGGTGTCCGTTCTTTCAGATATGCCCGACCGAATGGACACCACACATTCAATTAATGATATAACAAATGACAATTTAGTGTTGCAAACTGTCGTGTAAAATATGACAACCCGTCATTCCAAAGGTTCCCATGAAATTATTAACAGGCCAGAAACAAACAATGAGCAAACAATGCAATGATAAAAAATCAAATTAGTTAAGGAAAAAACAATGATAATAATTAAATCAGCTTTGATGAGGCTCCATGTGAGAATCTCTTGCTACGGGTTACATTAAGTAAACTACTGGCCATTAAAATTGCTACACCAAGAAGAAATGCAGATGATAAACGAGTATTAATTGGACAAATATATTGTACTAGAACTGACACGTGATTACATTTTCACGCAGTTTGGGTGCATAGATACTGAGAAACCAGTACCCAGAACAACCACCTCTGGCCGTAATAACGGCCTTGATACGCTTGGGCATTGAGTCAAACAGAGATTGGATGGCTGCCCATGCAGCTTCAACACGATACCACAGTTCATCAAGAGTAGCGGCTGGCGCATTTTGACGAGCCAGTTGCACGGCCACCATTCAACACACGTTTTCAATTGGTGAGAGATGTGGAGAATGTGCTGGCCAGGGCAGCAGTCGAACATTTTCTGTATCCAGAAAGGCCCGTACAGGACCTGCAACATGCGGTCGTGCATTATCCTGCTGAAATGTAGGGTTTTGCAGGGATCGAATGAAGGGTAGAGCCATGGGTCGTAACACATCCGAAATGTAACGTCCACTGTTCAAAGTTCCGTCAATGCGAAGAAGAGGTGACCGAGACGTGTAACCAATGGCACCCCATACCATCACGCCGCGTGATTCGCCAGTATGGCGACGACACATACACCCTTCCAATGTGCATTCACCGCGATGTCGCCAAACACTGATGCGACCATAATGATGCTGTAAACAGAACCTGGATTCATCCGAGAAAAATGACGTTTTGCCATTCGTACACACAGGTTCGTCGTTGAGTACACCATCGCAGGCGCTCCTGTCGGTGATCCAGCGTCAAGAGTAACCACAGCCATGGTCTCCGAGCTGATAGTCCATCCTGCTGCAAACGTCGTCGAACTGTTCGTGCATATGGTTGTTGTCTTGCATACGTCCCCATCTGTTGGCTCAGGGATCGAGACGTGGCTGCACGATCCGTTACAGCCAGACGGATAAGATGCCTGTCATCTCGACAGCTAGTGATACGAGACCGTTGGGATCTAGCACGGCGTTCCGTGTTACCCTCCTGAGCCCACCGATTCCGTATTCTGCTAACAGTCATTGGATCTCGACAACGCGAACAGCAATGTCGCGATACGATAAACCGCAATCGCGATAGGCTACAATCCGACCTGTATCAAAGTCGGAAACGTGATGGTACGCATTTCTCCTCCGTACACGAGGCACCACAACAACGTTTCACCAGGCGAGGCCGGTCAACTGCTGTTTGTGTATGAGAAATCGGTTGGAAACTTTCCTCATGTCAGCACGTTGTATGTGTCACCACCGGCGCCAACCTTGTGTGAATGCCCTGAAAAACTAGTCATTTGCATATCACAGCATCTTCTTCCCGTCGGTTAAATTTCGCGCCTGTAGCACGTCGTCTTCGTTGTGTAGCAATATTAATGGGTAGCAGTATAGATACAGTTTACATGGCGCTCATAAGTTTGTATAAGGAGCACAAGTTCGATACTTCACCGTTGTCTTGGTGTTCGTGTCGGCTGACTGTCATGTGCTCGCGACCAACCTTGCTGTGTGGAGCAGCAGGCAGATCGCGGCTGCCGAAGATACTCTTGCGGTGCGTCGCTCCCTTACGGTGTGTTCAGGTGACGTCTGGTGCCACCAGCAGTATACGAGGCACAGTGACCAAGACTACAGTATTATTCCCGAATGCATCACAATACTGTCCAGAATCCTGTTTGTAAGTTTGCAGATATGTGGTGCCCCCTTTCCGTCCTTTCCCAGAGTGTCTAATGGGCTTTTTTCTTCCGATCAGACACGAGTATTTCGTCAATTTTCCAATCGAGTACAGGGAAATTATCTCTTTTGTTCGTTTCCCAGCATCCTTATTGACCATTTCGCTTTATTCCCGCCACAAATAACATACGCAGGAAGTTTTAGAAAATAGAAGTGAATAATTCCTCTTTGCACAGGCGACTACGGCGGCGGCCCTGACGCTAACTTTGTTACTAAGTTTTTCAGGTTATATTTTCGAGCTGGCAAAGGAGAGTTACTGACTTCCTCTCTCCATTTTTAGGATTGCGTATCCCAGTCGGTAACAACGGAACCCTTATAGTGTCACTTCGTTGTCCATCTGTCTGTCTATCCGACTGTTAAGACCTCTTCATATCAGGAACGGGTCAAGGTATCAAGTGGAAATTTTTCTCACATACTGCGGTCTACGGTACCTTGGTGGTGTGAAGTATTAAGCTTGTAAGTCTATCCAATCAAAAGATACGGCCATTTTTTACGCTCACAAACTCATTCATCAAAACCACTGGGATACATCCCGTTTTCATAGAATCATAAAATTTGGCAAAAAGAAAGGTTTCTCAGTACAAGTAAAGGACAAAATCAGAAAATCGTTCCTCTGTAACTGTATCACATAATAATTGTTTATAGCAGTTGTAATCTATCAAAAACCTCAGAACAACTGAAGGGATTCTGATCTGTTTTTTAGTAGTAGGTGGAGTGATTTACGTGAAAGGTTTGTGTATATAATCTATAAATAGTTCTTGCTAGTTTGCTGAGCTACGATGACGTGAAATCCCCTGCCACTTTGAAAACGATGTCTTCGCTATCTAGCGGTGATGGGCGCAGGGCAGTCCGACCATCGCCCCGTTGTCAGCGTTAGCATCGCACGTTCTTTATGAACTGACAGTCTCTGACAATGTACGTCTTCGACACTGCCACCATCTGCAATGTTTCACTGTAAAGTAATTCTGGTGACTGATGCAGCACTACCATTCCATTGTTTGAGATGAGATTTCGATACTCCATAAATTATCTGTCAAAGTATTTAACGGAACAATTCGAAATTTGCGTAACAACAATAGCCCTGTGGCCGACTGTACCTAGTGTTTGTCTAAAGAGCTCCATCAAAACTTACTGATAAGTGCAACAGGATCCAGAGCACACAAAGCCAATGCACCCAGAGCACACGAAGCCAACGCACCTATGTTAATGTAACTTCAAAATTAATGAAATAAATGAATAATTACTATAGCAGATCCGAAATTACGCAAAAAGTGTAAGCTCAAAATTAAAACATTTTCGAACGTTTTGAATTCCTGGAACCGATGTCTTGCCAGTACCAATATCGGCAAAAGACAGAGATTTTCGACACGGGATGGGCGGATTACCTATATGCATAATCAGAATAAGTATCACTGCTAGATATTACCATAAGGGGAGCCAGAGGTGCCTATGCTGCCCATGTTAAAATCACTAAGTTTGAGGAACATTTATGAATAAACTACCAAATAGAAAAATCTGAATTTTTTTTACATATAAAGTGGTTTAGTATTGCAGTTATGACAGAGGGATTTTGGAGTATCTTTTCTAGTTTCCTTCCAATTATTTTTTTTATTAATGACCCAATTTTTTTACAAATAATTGCTTTATAATTAAACTGAAATGAAACTACTGAACATATTGTCAAATGGCTGTGTTAAAATGTAAGTTTGACCACTAGGAGTGCTGTATAAAAATTTCATCTCTCTAGCTTGAGTGGATTTTGAGAAAATGTTCCTTATATTCGAAAAATTCTAATTTACGGGAAATGTCTATCAAAGTTTCTCAATACATTCCTGCACTATAGGATGGATTATCAGGATCTTCTTCTTCATCCTCCAAAAGCTTCCTCTTCTGTCTTCGTTTCTGGCCTGTTGTTCCATCATACTTCATATGCTTTTCTCTTCTTTCTGCTCCTCTTATCCTTTCTCTGTCAATATTTCTTACTGCTCGTACAGTGATCACCCCAGCTGTAAATCCTAATGCCTTCAGAACTTCACACTTCACATTGTTCCCTTGGTTGTAGGTAGCTATAGCATCATAAATGCCAAAGTGCAGTGTTTTTATGCTTGCAAACACCCTTTTAGGAATCACTTTCCAAATCAAATTGTTTACGCTCTCATTAGGATTCTGCGTCTTTCCGTGTAGACATTTGTGTAACAATTCTGGCTGTGCTAAGTCATGAAAAATTGGTTTTATTGCATTTATCACAGCTGCTGGCAAAACCATTGTGATCATAGTCCTTTTTTTAATTATATTTTCACCAGGAATCTTATGGGCACAGGCTGTGTTGAGGGAATTCATTGGAAGAGGCAGTATGAAGGAACAATGCCCACACTGCTTTTCGCATGTCACTAACATTACTAGTATTTTGCCTTATAGCATAGTATCTCTGTTGACGTTCAATCACCTCATCAGTAAGCCTACCTCTCCCTCCTATTGTCTTTCTATCACTGAGCTTACTTGAACCCAAAGTTTGTTTGAGCCTTCGAAGCCATGCACCCATACGCTTTTGCACATGCCCGATGCATTCCTACTTTTCAACTACAAATTCATTTCCATATGGTTTCAGTTCCTCTATAGTCTTGAAACCTTTGGAGTCATCATCCCCAAGGTAGTATTTGTACCTAACGTTGTATCTGGGGACTGAACGTTCAAAAATTTGTTTCACTCCATCCACTTCCATTGCCCACTTGATCCACTAAAATTTGCCTCAAAGGTTCCACTGTGCTCTCCTTTGATTTTATTTGTGCACCTACAATGTTTTGATAATATTGCAACATCTGTCACTTTTGCACTATCACCACAAGTAGCAGTTACAACCCCATTCAGTGATTTATGACCCCTCTTTTGCTAGGAACCATCTAATGCCACTAACAAATCCCTAGAACCACCGTTCATTTCTACAGATTCCTCCACTGATTCCTTCATGGTTTTCAAAGCCACATCTTCAACAGAGGATCCTACCAGTTCACAGTAGTACCCAAATTTGCTTGGAGGCGATGGCAAGTTCATAATACCACAAAACAGTTTACCAGCAGCAGACCCTTTTCCAATGGATCGAAGACCATACATAAGTCGAACATTCACATCAAACACTCTAGATCGTCCATTTTCACCAAAGAGACTGGCATGTGAATTGTAGAAAGTAGAAAGTCACTTGATACTTGAAACACGCACAGATTATCTTCATCTCACAAGCTAAACCAAAGTGCTTTGTTATCTCTAGTCCCACTCCTACACTTGAACACATTTTGCACAGAACACTTTCTTTCAGCACAGAAGAGAATAATCCAACATTCAGTACTTCGTTAATATCATCACTGTCACTAACATATTCACGAAATCTGCCACTTCCACCAGTCAGCTTCTTGCTAGAAGATGCCGGCCATGTGTTGCTTAGCAGAAGAACGCACTGTTTCAGTAATTGTAGTATCGCAACTTGGTATTAGTGTTAATTTTCTTTTCCCTACGTTCTTCCTCTTCTTATACACACGGTTACTAAAACGAGGCATCGTAACCAGAACAACGCTTTACACAAGAAGTATAATACTACCAACAACAGGCGCTACACTGAACTAATTGGAAACGGTAAACAGCAAAGAGACGATGTTCCGCGCTCTTAGCGCTTCATTTGTCACAGAAAACAATGTAGCCAACCCTTGCACACTTGCTGTATGCGTGACATAAGGCGCTGTATGCGTAACAGGCCGAGAAAATCCCAAGCAGTTCGCCAGGAAGTCACGAGAGGGTGTTAGATGCATTCAGCGGCCGCCCATTTCCTCTGCAGGCGTGGGGGAAAATGGTAATTACTCTACTTCTAGGGCGAGTACAACAATAATTCAAAGTTTACATTAAAGAGGAATGTTCCAATTAATTTTCGGTAGCAAAAAAAATCGTAATTTTTTGGATTTGACCACCTCCGGCTCCCCTTAAAACCACCTAACCATGTGAGTCTTCATTTCACATGTCTTCCATGCATCATTGCGGCCATGAGCAACTAAAGTCAAATCAGGAGATAAGTGGAGGTGCATCAAACATTCACCATCTTGCTGACACCATCTTTGTTGCCGATCATGCGATCAACTGTTACGCCAATATACAAGTACCGACTCACGCTACACGCCGAAACTTCACTCCATTATAACAAGAGTACTCTCAGTTCATAACGGTAACTGTACATGATTCCGTTTCGCAAGTACATAGATGTTTCTGTAAAAACTGAGAAGCAGGAAAATTAAATATTATTGAGTTAATACAGGCACTCATTCGCCTCGAAAAGGACGTTTTAAAGAAAGCATAGTAAATCGTTTCCTTCGGTGCCAAAATCAATAACATATCAATAACTACAAACGAGATATTCAGTCTGTGACAAAACATAAAAACAACGATGGGAAGTCTGTTTTTACTTTTCAAGAAACGGATGACAATTATTTGAAATATACATTAATGTTTGGAAACGCGGTAAAGTTGCTATTAACTGCGTGCTTTACAAAACGACAGAGCAGTTTTTCAAAACATTAGTAACCAGAGCCGGAAATTTATTTATCAAATTTAAAGATGCTGTCACGCCGTACTACACATAACTAGAAAAGCTGAGGCTCTAATTTCGCACCTAATTTGTTTAAAGGTCTTCTTATTCATCGGGAACAGTGCTGTAGGAATATTAATAGTTACTTCTGCACGAAGGAACGAATGGAATTAATATGACCCGAAGAAAGCAAGCGCCTGTCACACGATATTGCAGGGATTCTTTCTTAGTACGGTTGGTAAAATAAAAAGATTAATGAAACAATTTATCGCCCTACGGGCGATAATGGGAGGCTGTCTCCGCAGAAAAATGACGGTATGACGTATATGAAAGAAAAGGAAACGATTCTTTCTGATGGAGAAAATGGGCTAGCGGAAAACGCCTTGTCTGGTTGAGTGTACCAGAAGAACAGGGAGACAGATGCGGCAATTTATCTAGCGCATGTGAAACGCTGTAGCACTTTTCTGTGGCGACGTTGCAGCACGCTAGATCGTCTAGAAACACACTTCGTGGGGAAGGTTTCGATGAGAGTACACTTAAAAAGAAACGAATTTCTTTGTTAAGCGAAACAGATAAAGGAGATTAGCGTCATTCTTAACTGTTAATTGCTGATTGACTAAATTGGTAATAACTGTGCATCAGAGATGTAAATGTTACATTGACTCTTGTTTGATAGATTCTTTTAGTCTTATAAATTGTATCTTTGAAACATTAGGACCACTTCCGAATTTCTTTTCGATATGCAACCTGAGCAAGTGTTTATTCATCACTATTACCTGCTAAACAACAGTTCACTTGTTAAAAAATTTATTTTCTTACATCTTTAAAGCATCAGGTAAAAGGCCTTCACACACGACATCGTGTCACTTGCCTTCTGTCCTAATGTTTGGGTCCCAGTAATGTTTCCGTATTCAAATGTTCAAATGTGTGTAAACTTCTAAGGGACCAAACTGCTGAGGTCATCGGTCCCTAAACTTACACACTACTTAAAGTAACATAACCTAACTTATGCTAAGAATAACATACGCACACCCATGCCCGAGGGAGGACTCGAACCTCCGGCGGGAGGGGCCGCGCAGTCAGTGACATGGCGCCTCTAACCTCGCGACTACTCCGCGCGCCTGTTTCAGTGTTAAGGCACTGTCTATTATTGAGCCACTGTCTGTACAAAGTATTTAAAATAAAAGCTATTGATACATTAACACCTTCGTGTATTTATGCCTTCCAGTTTCGGGTAATATGATTAATGTGTTGTCAGCACCTATTTCTGTTCAAGTAACCAAATGCATTTACAAAGACAATGTGGGCTCTCAGGTTGAATCGGTGTCATTTATTATTAGTCTCCGTTCTCAGTGAGACTTTAGAAAGAGGGTAACTGTGACTAATTCTTAGAAGAACATATATACCTAGCAAAAAGTTCGCGAATGTGGGCTCCTCCATGGCATACAGCCACTGTAAAGAAACATCTAAAGAAATGGACCTCAATAGTTCTGTCACTTCAGAAGACCTCCCCCATCATGTGGTTCTAACAGACTGATTCGCCACGTGAGATCTGTGCTTGGAAATGTACAGAATCATCTGCATCTAACAGTATTTCTTCCTCTCACCTGACGTCTTCTGAGGACAATGATTTCCCTTGTCCTGCAGAAGATATTGCTACGCTATGGATTCATATATGAATCAATGCTGTAACTGTTATGATTATAGGACAATGACGATCTACTTCTCAGTAAAGAGCTCTTCAATGAAATTTAAGAGCTACCATATGTTTTTTTCCACACATTAATTCCCGCCATTGCGTTCTACCACCACATGGTCACATAAAATTATTACGCAGTCTGTCATATGTGAACACTGCGGACACAAAAAATCAAATAATGGTTGATAACATGTCATCATAGCTGTTCTGGGCAGTGAACCAAGTTAGGTGCACTACCACAGGTGCTATTAATGAAACTTTAAATTCAAGACCATAATTGGCTTCACACATCACATACGGTTCCACTCTTGACGATGCCCCACACAAAACTCATATAATGCACCCTAGTGATGTAGGTGACACTTAAAACGGTAATCGCTAAACATGTGTAACCACACAGACAGTGACATTACTTACTCAGCTGCACTTGGTTATAGCCTCCACCTGACTCTCTCCAGCAGAAACAATGGAGTTGTCGTCTGAAACCTTTCGTCAAGGAGAATCCACGCTATATTGTAAGGGTTGGCATCCCTTGGCCAATAGGAAGCGATCAAGCCGTCTCCAGGTGGATTCTGACGTCGTAACTCGCCACCATGACGCCTCCACAGATTACCAGGATCGTCTAACTACAGATTCTTTTCTAGAGTGGCCTGAAAGCACGCTTTATAACTCTTACACTCACTACTACTGACATTAAAACCTTCAAGTAGGCCCTTCCTTACGCAATTTTGTGCGTGGCTCGACCAATATTGTTCAGTAAACGTCCTTATAAATTGCTACTGTGTGGTGCATTGTTACCCTACTCACATTCCCTAGATAACGATTCACTTTCACTCCTGTTAATTAGAAAGTCGTATACACATACACCAGGGGCAAGGTGCAGTCAGCACTAAATCAGAGTTACTAAACACGGATTTCCGAAGTTCCTTCACAAAAGAAGCCGAAGTAAATATTTCAGAGTTAGGATTAAGAACAACTGCTAACATGAGTAGCTTAGAAGCAGATATTCTTCGTGTGGCGAAGTAGTTTAAACCACTTAAGAAAGACAAGGCCTCCGATCCAGACTGTATGCTAGAGAGGTTCCTTTCAGAGCATGGTGATACGATAGGTCCATACTTAGTGATCACATACAACCGCTCACTCCTAGAAAAATCTGTAGCCAGAGACTGAAAAACTGCGCAAGTCACGCCGATACTCAAGAAAGGAAATAGGAGTAATTTGCTCAATAACAGACCTATGTCACTAACTCAGATTTTCAGTAGAACTTTGGAACATATACTCTTATAGAATGTTATCAATCACCTCGAAGAAAACGATTTATTGACAAATAGCCATCACGGATTCAGAAAATACCGTTCTTGTGAAACGCAACTAGCTCTTCATTCTCACGAAATAATGAGTGCTGTCGACAGGGGACGTTAAAGTGAGTCCATATTTTTAGATTTCCAGAAGGCTTTTGACGCCGTTCACAAGCACCTTCTTATTAAACTGCGTTCCTATGGAATGTGGGCTCATTAGTGGGACTGGACTCATGATATCCAGTCAGAAATATCACAGTTTGTAGCAGTAAACGGAAAGTCATAGATTAAAACGGAAGCGATTTCTGGCGTTACCCAAGGTAGTGTTATAGGCCCTCTTTTGCGCCTGATCTACATACACGATGTCCGCCCCCTATAGCTGAGTGGTCAGCGCGACAGAATGTCGATCCTAAGTGCCCGGGTTTGATTACTGGCTGGGTCGGAGATTTTCTCCGCTCAGGAACTGGGTGTTGTGTTGTCCTAATCATCATCATTTCATCCTCATCGACACTCAAGTCGTCGTAGTGGCGTCAAATCGAAAGACTTGCACCCGGCGAACGGTCTACCCGACAGGAGGCCCTAGTCACACGACATTTACATTTACATAAACGATTTACGAAGTAATATGAGCAGTGGTGTTAGATTGTTTGCAGATACTGCTATGAACAGACGATCAAAACGAACGCTAAATGATTTAGACAAGACGTCTGTTTAGTGCAAAAAGTGGCAGTTGACTCTAAATCACGAAAAGCGTAAAGTCATCCACATGAACACTAAAAAGAATCCGTTAAATTTCACTTCCGCGATAAAACACACAAATCTAAAGGCTGTAAACTCAGCTAAATATTTAGCAAAAAAATCAGACCAAAGAGTACGATTTATTGGCAAACACTTAGGAGGTGTAACAGGTTTACTAAAGAGACTGCTTACACTACGCTTGTCCAACTTCTTCGGGAGTATTGCTGAGCAGTGAGGGATTCGCATCAGGTAGGATTGACGGAGAACAAGGAAAAAGTTCAGAGAAGGGCAGGTCGTTTTGTATGATAGAGAAATAGGCGAGGGAGTGCCACGGTTATGATGCACGAATTGGCGCGGCAGTCATTAAAACAAAGGTGTTTTTCACTGTAGCAGGAACTTCTCATAAAATTTCTATGAGCAAGTTTCTCCTCAGAGTGTGAACATCTATTTTTGGGGCCCATCTACATATGGAGAAATGATCATCGTAATAAAATAGAAATCATAGCTCACATAGGAAGATTGACGTGTTCATTTTCCCGCGCGCTCTTCGAGTGTGAAACGGTAGGAAATAGCTTACAGGAGTTTCAATAACCCCTCTGCCAGGCACTTAATTGTGAGTAATCATGTAGATGTAGATGAAAATTTGTTGGAAACCGGGATTTCCTACTTATCATGAGTGGTCGCCTTAACCACTTCCGCTATCAGTGCACACTCCCCGGACCGACCCAAACATCCATATATCACACTGTCTACATCTTTATATTGTATTCCTGTAAATTCTTCACCTATTAATACCTAACTAATAAATCTGATATCAAGAAATTCGCAATCCGTGAATTAATTTCTAAGTATTTCGTTCAGCTGTGCATCGTCAGCAGTGTCTGTTCTTTCAGACAAGCACCTAACAAGGGAAATTCCCCGTCGCACCCCCGTCAGATTTAGTGGTAAGATGTCCCAATGAAGAGCCAGTCAAAAACTGAACACGGATCAAACATAAACACAGGAAGAAGGTGTACTGAACAGTGAAGAAAGTCAAAATAGGAAAAGTGAACGGTTCAAGCTTAGCAAGTGAATAACTGAGCATAGTTACATTACCAAGTGGTCACGGTGTTGGACTGCCACTTGTTTTTAATTAATTTATTTTTTCCACAACATTATGAACAGTCCGTCCGGTCACTGAAATGTTTGTTCTCTTTCTATACTCTTGGCAGTTGTCATACTATATATTGGTTATAGAATATTAGTCATGTGATAAGAACACGTTACCGTCACAAGTAAACGTGACGAATAGTGAGAACAGACAAGATACCACATAGACGACTCACAGAAATGAAAACAACAAATAAATAGGTGTGAACTATGTTACAACATTGGATTTCAACAGTCAAAACTTCTAAAACGGAACGAAACTTTTAAGACGTTAAAAACATATGTTTTGGCAGAGCACAGAGAAACTGTGTGATTGTAGAATTGTTGATTTCATTTTCCGCAGCGTATGTGACAAACTATTTATGTTTTCATCATTTCCTTGGCAGTGATCACATTCACATTCATTCGAACACGTAAATCGGGCGAGATGGCATATCTCACTGACTCACCAGGAGTACAGTTTAGGTGTGTCGGTAAGAGATTCCTATCGTATGACACACGTACTGTCACTAATGCCGTGTATGACAACCAGGCGTGTTTTCTGGTAGAGGACTCGGTTGAATTGTCACCTTGTTATCAAACGTTTGCGGTTCTCACTCGAAAGCCACTTCCTTTCGGCTGCTAACAGAGTAGTTGTGCAGCATCAATTGTCATTATAGGACCCTTGCTTACACTTCGCTGTTGGAAACGGACGTTACACCACGACAGACATAAATTCGAACACAGCGAGCTGCGAAAGAAAGAAAAAAAAATTGGCACGACGGGGGTTATAACGCGGCCCGCGCACTGCAGAATTTCACTGGGCCCACTTACCACTAAATCTGAGCGGGGCGGGGGAGATATGGGGAGTTTCCCTCGTAAGCATTACAAGAGAAGGCGGACGAATGATTATAAAACCTCTCGACGCCTCGTTCTCCGATTATCACTGTTTCTGAAATCTAAGTAATGTTGCAAGGATTAGGTGATGAATTTAGTGGACTGCAGTTGAAGGATGTAAACAGTGTGACATGTGAACGTCTGGGCCGGTCCAGGGAGCGTGCAGGGCTAGACGAAGAGGTTAAGGCTACAGCTTGCAATAAGCGGGAAATCCGATTTCCAGTCCCGGTCTGGCACAAATTTACATACGTCACTATTGGGTAGCGAATCTACATCCAGTACAGCTAATGTCAAGGTGTTTGTAGTCAGTGAATTAATTTCGAAGAAACCGAATGATCTTGTGAAGAATATTAGTAGAAACTTCAGACTTTTCGTTGATGAAGAAATTATCTGTAAAGAAGTACAGTAAAAAATTGTAGCGCAAATATTTAGTCAGATATTGATATTCAAGTATTGTTAACTTGCTCTGAGTGTTAAGAAATGTAGAATAGTCCACTTGAGAATAATGAAAAGCATAGTATCCTGTGGCTTCAGTATCAGTGTTTCACAACTGGGGTCATTCAACTAACACAAATACTCAGAAGTAACAAGTTCATACGATATAACAAGGAAATACCTCATACGTTGACTCCTGAGTATATAATACGTTACAGATCTGTCCAGTGAATGCTTAAGAGGAAAAGGCACTTAGCCTACAAAGAAGATTATTTACAAAACGTCCATGGGACCATTCCTAGAACATTACTCAAGTGTGTGAACCGTACCACAAAAGACTAACAATGACTATGAAACGTGTGCAAAGCAGGACAGGACGAATAGTCTCAAGTTTTTTCGATCCATGGTAGAGTGACAAAGGGATGCTAAATGTCTTAAACTGATAACCAAGTGAATTTAGACGCGAGCTATTCTCTGAAAGCCTGTGCACAAAGTTTCAAGAACGAGCTTTAATATTCTGACTTCCAGCCAAGTAAACCATACCGCTTCTTAGGAAGTTGGCCATTTTTAAGATTTTTCAATATATTTTTCATTACCTAACTTCAAGTTTAAGGAAGTTCCTTTTGCACAAATTCAGAATCTTCACCTAAGCCATCGATATCGTCATCCTCACATTCATTGCCAAGAAACTGTTGTTACAATTCACGTAATACTACCCATTTACGAGATCCTGATACTTCTTACTTTACAATACATATTTCCAGCTTCTTTGAATGTTACTTTTGCAAAAAGTATAAAAGTTTTATAAAGTGAAAGTACCTCTTATTTTCAGCTCTAGTCCTCTATTTTACTTAGAATAACTGAAAACTTACAACCTAAAACCCGTCAGTATAAGCTGTTACAAAGTTTTATTTCACGGGACAATTTTTGTGTATGATATACTTTGAAACAAGGGTCATAGCCCATGGCGATTTTGCACCCGCTGCACTGTTATGCGGCGTTTCTCTTGCTGCCTTTCCTGAACGCCTAACAAACAAAACACGTGTTTCATGGTTCAGCAAATGGAGAAACGTAAGAAAAGAACACAACGTTTGAACAAAAGTTGTACGGAATCAAAGCGAGCAATACCCTCTTGAAGTTTGGTGCAGTTCTTCTAGCGCAAATTCAAGATCTTCATCTGAATCGTCGATATCGTCGTCTTCACATTCCTTTCCAAGAAAAATCTGCTCCAGTTCTCGCAAAATTTCTTAATCCCTGAGTAAACGTGAAACCAAGTCCTTTATTTTATTTTATTTTTTTGTACTAAACGAACAACTGCCGCTGTGTAGCGGCTTGACTCCAAAAAACAAGTGGTTGTTTAAGAAACTACATAGCCCTTTCAACACAATGAAGACCGATCAAGTCGCGTCAATACACGTGATTTCTTATATAAAAGTAGGAAAAAATGTACCCCTCCAAATAACGAGATATGCAGCATATCATAATTTTCATGTCCCATCAGTTGTTGGGACTGTCAGTCAAAGAGCTAAATAAAGAATGTAGGATCATATAACAACCTTCTAGGTATGATTTACGTAGGGACCATGAAGAAAAGATTGGACTAATCTCAGCACGCACACATATAGTTAAGAAATCATTCTTCCAGTGCTCCATACGGAATGGTAAGAAGCGCTTATAAGTAGCACAATGAGATTCCTATGTGACATGTACTTCCTGTCGTATACAGAGGGTAGATGCAGATGTACGTTTGATTTATTGCAGAATAATTATATTGCCTGTAATTGGTCTTTGCTTTCTCAGCCCTTTTACTTTTGAATCACCTTATCCACTGTTGCCGGATGCATCCCGCCACGAATTCCGCTCCTGTGTCAACCTTTTCATTTCGTATTAGGACTTGCACCCAACGACGTCGTTATTTGCGGTGTATATTCCGCTCTCTGTCTTTCCCTGCTGTTTTTACCTTCCACAGTTTCCTCAGGTATGGTGGAAGTTATTCCTTCTAGGCTTAGCATATGTCTTATCTTGTTGAGTCAATGTTTTCCACGTGTTCCTCTCTCCTACCAGTCTAATGTTCCTCATAATTTTTTTTTATTATTATTTTTATCCAGGTGTTAAATATCCACACATACTATTTACGCACTGCTTTGGAAAGACATTCATTTTTTAATCTTACCAGTCTCTGTAGTTAACTTGCTAGACACTATTTTTGCTTATTTCTAAACTTCAGACGTATAGCTTTTCTGTTAACTTTGATGTGTCACAACCTGTCTAGTCATGCTTCCATATTTTAATAATTCTACACTTAGTGATATTTCCCAGTTGCATTTTTGTTTTGAATCATACTGCGTTCTGCATGAGACAGAGTCGTACTTAGCCGGCCGGAGTGGCCGTGCGGTTCTAGGCGCTACAGTCTGGAACCGAGCGACCGCTACGGTCGCAGGTTCGAATCCTGCCTCGGGAATGGATGTGTGTAATGTCCTTAGGTTAGTTAGGTTTAATTAGTTCTAAGTTCTAGGCAACTGATGACCTCAGAAGTTAAGTCGCATAGTGCTCAGAGCCAGTCGTACTTTCACATTGTACGTAAGGTAACAACAGACGTTTTCGCGTAAGGTAACACCCGATAAGCACAAGCATGTATGCTGAATTGGAACATGAGACCTCTCAGTTTATGACTGTCAGTCTGTTTGCCCGGACAGCCTGACCGCGATTTGTAGGAGGTACGGCACAGTCTTTGGTGGCTGCTTCGTAGCTTCTTTGCCTCTATTACACCAACACAATACAACAGAGCAAACATGTCATGCAAACGGTAAGATAAGATTAGTAGACAGATGATTTGAAGGTCATACATTATCTTAGTAAAACATAGCGTCGAGTCTTCAGAAGAAAACATTACATCACAGATTCAGCGATGTGCTTTTGATCTATTAGAAACAGACAGTGTAAAAGGAAAGAAAACTAAAGAAAAAATATGTACCATGTACATACATATACACAGATGGCCATTAAAATTTCAACACCATAAACACAGATTGCAACAAACGTCAAACTTGCGTGATATGTATGATCGTGAGATACAAATGATTAGTATCTTAGAGCAACTGCACGAAAAAGGTACACTCTTTGATAAAAAGCCTGTCCGCCAGCTGGCCGCCATACACACTGAGTCTGAGTCACTCACTTAAGGGACTTACCACCCCTCAGAATTTTAAGTTCGACCATCTTCACGATCTGACACCACAAAAGCAGGCGGAAGTCCATGGAGGAAGTGTCCTCTTCTGCTAGCGGTGCTGGAACGACCACCGGCCACCGGCCTCCTGGCGCCTAGCGGTGTCCACCCAAGAGATCGCAGCACTGCGAACCCAAGACACGCTTCTGCTCTCGCGGTGGTCAACACATATTTCATTTTATTTTTGTTTTATTTTCCACGGGAAATGTCTTCGAAAAACCGAATGAACAACGAGCAGTAACACAAAATTCACCAAGCAAGGTGGCGCAGTGGTTAGAACACTGGACTCGCATTCGGAGGGACGACGGTTCAATCTCGGGTCCGGCCATCCTGATTTAGGTTTTCCGTGATTTCCCTAAAACTCCCCAGGCAAATGCCGCGAAGGATCCTTTGAAAGAGAACGGCCGACTTCCTTCCCCGTCCTTCCCTAATCCGATGAGACCGATGACCTCGCTGTCTGGTCTCCTCCCCCAAACAACCCAACCCCAATCCAACACAACAGCACAGGCTACTGTGAGTGTAATTATCAATTGTTAAGTTTTTATTTGGAGTTCTAGTATTTCTATTCCACTTTCTTATCGGATTTTTGCATACTTACATCTCATGAATGTTGTTTAAGCAGTACAACATAGAGTCGTATTCGAAAAACGTCTCACATTTCCGATAAATTACTTTCTTTGGGACTAATAGTGGGGTTAAGGCAGTGGAAGCAAATAGCAACAATTGTATCGCATATGAGGCGACTGCTGTCGGAGAAAACAATCGCAGAATAAGATTTCCTTGTTTCTAGGAAGGTCGTTTCGGCGTGAATGATTGTCCACTTTCAAGTGGTCTTGATAGCTGCCGCATGTCAGTAATAGTGACCATTTAGCTTTTGGCCACTTTTGCATTTACAAGGCAAGATTCAGATGTCGGGTTTAGGAGTAATATTTGCTGTACTTCAAAGCAATAAAAACCATAAGTTAATTGTAAATCCTTCGTTTGGTTGCACCGTCACTAAAACGAGAAAAGAGGGACTTTTTTCTTAGGATAAATGCTGGAATAATCATAAGAATATCTTCGTGCAGACGCTGTTACACAACTGACCAATTCCTGGATGAAACAGGCTTATTCAAGAGAGTAATCTGTAAGCATCGCATACTGGCAAAGCATACCGTAATGACATACTGTTATAGAGCGTTCGAACTTGTAATTTGGACCATAGAGGAATACAAGTGGGCTGAACGACAACTGACAGTGGTTCTCTTATGTGGGTCACGTAAGGATGAATAACCCCACTAGTTATCTGGAGGTGCCTGTGATGCTCTCTGGGCCAGCGTTAGATCTAAATCTATAAATAATCGCATATGTAGATCTGGGATCTGCAGGCGACGATCATACGGCTTGTGTAAGGGCATCCATTGTAAACACGCTCCTGAGCGATTATAACTGTCCACATCCAACGTACAGCCGCCCACAATGTGAGAAATCAAATGGATAGTATCTCTTCTTTAAACAGAACTGTCAGGTACTGACTTAACAGGGCAATATACGTCCACATTCAGCTGCTACAATGCAAAGTGTTTCGTAGGTAGAACTACATTCATCAAAATATCCTCATCTCTCCTCCCCCGATCATTTGATATGGGCAGGAATGGGTATCAATGGGATCGACTTACGTGGCCTATCTGATCAAAGCAATTTATCTATCGTAACCAGGGGTACAACATGTCTGGGACTGTACAGTGGGAAAGTATAAGATGGACACATGACTGTCAACGTGTCAGAATACAAGCTTGGCTATCAGTAACTGTAAGCTGAATACTGACGAGTCTCTTGGGATACCTCAAAATTCATAATGCTAGATTTATTTTCTTTGACCTTGTTGTGCTTTAATTTTACTATAAAATGTAATCTCTTCGCATCACTCGTGATTTATTTTAAGCCATGCTCAATGCTGCTTGTATGTTAATTGATCAAGCGAATTACTGTACGTTGCGTGGTATTTTCTGCCATTTACGAAACTGCACGATATTTACCGAACTCCGCTTTATCGTGTATTGCGTACGATTTTAGCGATCCGTTTGTGTCAAGTTGTAAGCCTGTTATAGAGTCGTTTGAATTGATATGAATGTCGATGGTGCCCACGGATAAGCCCAATTAGGTAGTGTGTAGCGATATTGGTTGTCGCGGACGCGTCCTTAGGAAGGTAGCCTCGTCGCAAATGATTACACAAGATCTCTGAACAAAGGGAGATAATCGGATATTGAAGTGTATGCTGTCTCAGAAATTTAGCTGTACAGCAACAAAATTCCTGATTTTAAAAAAAGAAAAGAAAAAAAAACTCTGTGATGAAGAGAGCGATTATTTCTGTGCTCATCGAAATGTGAAGGACATTATAAGGAAATGAAACTCCAACGTAATTTGTGTGATAATGTGTGTTATGTAAACAGTGCTGCCTAATTTATGTTATTAATAAACAAAAGTTCCAGTTATGACACCTAACTTAACGAGCACTATAACTAAGGGAGTGATTTGCAATCTAATGTTAACTGACGTCCTACACTAACTGTTTTATGCTATACCATACAGCGAAAAAATAAGAGACAACCGTTGGTGATTGTCAGCCACTACAGGATGATGTTTCCATTGGACACTGCACAAAACAATAACTTTTGCGTCTGCCTGTAGTGTCAGAGCTTATTTAATTTTTTATGACATTGTAATTCTTTACGTATAATTCGAACACACACTGCTGTCATTCATGTTAAATTATTAGTATATATAGTCCGTTGTTTTCCTACACATTGGCAAATAATTATACATTAATAAAGCTGAAGCAGTACCCCTTCCCATCACTATAACTGCTTCTAATATTAATGAAGAATACGTCACTCGTAACTATGCCTGCCACTACAACTGTCTCACAATTTGCTTTGCTCCTGTCACCAGCATACTCTATAACGAAGTGAAATACACACATCAAAATAAGTTTTGCATCACCTCGGTTCCGAGAGTTCCGGACCCTGTACAGAAAAATGGAATAGAGATCAACATAAACACCATTTCCGCCCTTTCTATTGCTCATGAAAACTACACATTGCATGTTGTACCACCATACAGCGAGACCTTCGGGCGTGGTGGTTCAGATTGCCTCTAATATCCAGTAGCATGTCCTCTTGCATTGATGCATGCCCGTATTCGTTCCTTCAAGGCTCTGTTGGACCAGATTGTCCCACTCCTCAACGGCGGTTCGGCGTAGATCCCTCAGAGTGGTTGGTGGGTCACGTCGTCCATAAACAGCCCTTTTCAATCTATCCCAGGCATGTTCGATAGGGTTCACGTCTGGAGAAAATGCGGGACACACTAGCCGAGCGATGTCGTTATCAAAAATGGTTCAAATGGCTCTGACCAATATGGGACTTAACATCTGAGGTCATCAGTCTTCTAGAACATAGAACTACGGAAACCTAATTAACCTAAGGACATCACACACATCCATGCCCGAGGTAGGATTCGAACCTGCGACCGTAGCTGTCGTGCGGTTCCAGACTGAAGCGCCTAGAACCGCTCGGCCACAGCGGCAGTTTCGTCATCCTGAAGGAAGTCACTCATAAGATGTGCATGATGGGGGCGCGAATTGTCATCAATGAAGACGAAGGCCTCGCCAATATGCTGCCGATATGGTAGCATTATATGTTGGAGGATGGCATTCACGTATCGTACAGCCGTTACGGCGCCTTCCATGATCACCAGCGGCCCCACATAATACCACCCCAAAACAGAAAGGAACCTCCACCTTGCTGCACTCGCTGGATGGGTGTGTCTAAGGCGTACAGCCTGACCAAGTTGTCTCCAAACACGTCTGGTTGAAGGCATACGCGACACTCATCGGTGAAGAGAACGTGATGGCAATCCTGAACGGTCCATTCGGCATGTTGTTGAGCCCATGTGTACCGCGCTGCATGGTGTCGTGGTTGCAAAGATGGACCTCGCCATGGACGTCGGAAGTGAAGATGTTCATCATGCAGCCTATTGCACACAGTTTGAGTTGTAACACGAGCCGGCCGGTGTGGCCGAGCGGTTCTAGGCGCTCCAGTGTGGAACCGCCCGACCGCTATGGTCGCAGGTTCGAATACTGCCTCGGGCGTGGATGTGTGTGATGTCCTTAGGTTAGTTAGGTTTAAAAAGTTCTAGGTTCTAGGGGACTAATGACCACAGATGTTAAGTCCCATAGTACATTTGCACATTTGTTAAGTCCCATAGTGCTCAGAGCCATTTGAACCATTTCGTAACACGACATCCTGTGGCTGCACGAAAAGCATTATTCAACATGGTGGCGTTGCTGTCAGGGTCCAAATGTTCAAATGTGTGTGAAATTTTATGGGACTTAACTGCTAAGGTCATCAGTCCCTAAGCTTACACACTACTTTACCTAAATTATCCTAAGGATTAACACACACACCCATGCCCGAGGGAGGACTCGAACCTCCGCCGTGACGAGCCGCACGTTGCATGACTGCAGCGCCTAGACCGCTCGGCTTGTCAGGGTTCCTCCGAGCCATAATCCGTAGGTAGCGGTCATCCATTGCAGTAGTAGTCCTTGGGTGGCCTGAGTGAGGCATGTCATTGACAGTTCCTGTCTCTCTGTATCTCCTCCATGTCCAAACAACATCGCTTTCTTTCCCTCCGAGACGCCTGAACACTTCCCTTGTTGAGAGCCCATCCTGGCACAAATTAACAATGCGGACGCGATCAAACCGCGGTATTTACCGTCTAGGCATGGTTGAACCACAGACAACGCGGGCTGTGTACCTCCTTCCTGGCGGAAAGGCTGGAACTGGTCGGCCGTCGGACCCTCTCCGTTTAATGGGCGCTGCTAAAGCATGGTTGTTTACATCTTTGGGCGGGTTTAGTGACATCTCTGAACAGTCAAAGAGACTGTGTCTGTGAATCAATATACACAGTCAACGTCTATCATCAGGAGTTCTTGGTACCGGGTTGATGCAAAACATTTTTTGATATGTGTAGATTATGAACAATAGTTATTTTTACACCAGTTAGTTTTTTGTCTCCCACACAATGCACAACGCACTCCATTATTTCTGCTGGAATAGTTTTCGGGATATAAGGTCGTGGTCCACGAAACTCTTCTGGTCCTAAAGTTGTGTCCAGAACGGCGATGGACATCTTCAGAGGCGGTTCTCCTCCGTTGAATCGGACGTCTGAGAGCGACGCTGTAGGCGGAAAAAAAAGATCCATTACTGATAGGTTCGGAGAGACGCCCTGCTGACTTTCTGGGCACTGCGAGGGACGTTATGATGAAATATGCTCCTTCCATTGCAAGGGAAGACTGCCCTGTTCCGAGCGAGTCTCTCTGTTGTCCTGAGGGCCTCAGCCATATACCGGCCTGTGTGCGGCGGGGTGCGTGATAAGTTCCGTCATCCTTCCACAACTAGTTCAGGTCGCAGTTAGATCTAAAGGCCTCCGTTTGGGGTTTCGGTGCAGAACTTTCAATCCATCAACTTCGATAAGGTTCTTGAAGTCCGTCTCCTTCCTTCTGAGTTGATAGGTATTCGTTCAGCCGACGAAAAGCAGTGCTGAAGAAATTCGAGTAAATATCTACCAATCAAAGGCTGCATAACGCAAGCTTGGAGACGGGATCTGTAAGTTCGAAGAATGTCTCAGGCGTTCAGGATTCTAATAACTTATGTGAAAGATTTGAAGTTCACGTAATTAGCATTTATCGCCTCTGAAAGAGATTCTTAAATGACTATCAGGTCTGTATTTAGTGCTGAACCGTTATCATTGCAAGTTGTCTACTGTTCTACTAGAAGACTTCCCATACAAAGCCAGCCAGAAATCCACAAGACCGACCCAAATAAATTCCACCTTATACTGAGTCACTGACCCACAGCTATTCGCGAAGTATTACATCAAGACGTCGAATGGTCTTCATAAAAGGAAGTGCTCCCCATAATATTCTGAGTATGTTTCAGAAACACACGACATGGAGTTGTTGTACGACTAGAAGGTTCGCGCTAATAACTTGCAAACAAATCCACTTATAACTTCAAAGCATTCACTAAAATGCTTAACACTATAGTCGCATCATATTTACAATATAAGAACCGATAGAATGGACAATTTTCTACAGGTTAACTAAATGGTTCATAAGCGACCCTTAGAGACACAGAACTGTAACACAAAGCCCTACACAAACACGGGTTAAGCGCAATTTCTATTGGTTGATGATTTGTACAGCCAATCACGAAAGATCCAGGCCTCAAATACTTGCGCGAATCGAACTGAAATACAGGAAACAGTTTATGAAAAAAAATCTTCTGAATTCAAGAGGGAAATTTAAATAAAATGAAAAGTTTAAGTTATCTCCATCAATAAAACAGAAACTTATTTAACACCGAACTTTTCTGCTGGCTTCCTTTACACGAACGCATGCACACTGGACTTACGTCACATACCTCATAATTGATTAGAATTTTCCATCGCGTACTGTCACATAATTTTCAATGAACTAAGCCATCCACACTTCAAATACGTCCTTCACATACCCTTTCACATTCTTCGCAATACACAACAAAACATAATTAAACAATAATTTTGGAATTATTAGTTTTACGTCATCAATGTACTCTAATGAAAGAAAAGAAAATTCTAGAAAAAACAATTTCTAAGAACTGAATCTTTTTGGTTATGATTTCACAAGGTATTATAACTTAATAAATTACAATCCCTAGTTCTGTTCTATAGTATCAGAAAAGTTTTACAGTTTTCAGGTAAAATTTCATGTTCTAAGATAATGAGCTGAGATTTTTACAGTTGTACTATCAAAACAAAACTGTATTTGAAGTATGAAAAACCTCTAATAACATTTAATAGGTTTCTTTAGATTTATAGCAAGTGTACATAGCGTGTGGATCACATGCCAAACCGGTCCATTGCCCTAGCACTCACAGTGTTTGAACGTGGCATGACACAATCTAAGATGGCTTACTTTACTGCACGCAATAAAGCTTCGGGAAAATCTGCTAATTAAAAACCCTCCTCCCTATTTCCTGTGTGTCCGCGAGTGGAGAAAGAGACTAAAATTACTGAACAGTATTTGCTCTGTAGAGGAGTAATTTTTGTACATGGTAATTGTAAGACAACATCTTTTGAACTATAAACATTAGTGATACCAAAATGGCAGTGACTGTTCGAGAAGCTCCTTGGTTTGAAGAAAGACGGCAGGAGCGCAGGGATGCATTCCTGGGAGGTAGTTGGTGGTGTGACCATTCAGTTACTAGTAACGTAACAGTTCTGGGGCGTTACCGCAGAGCTCGTTGGTAAGACAGACGTACATTTTTGTAGGAACGAAAATTTATGGTGGCAACAGCAAAAGATGCCTACCCTGACTGTACGCTGTTTCTTTACCGAGAGCGAGTTTTTAAGAAGGATCTCGGTTTTGTCGGTGTTCTGGAGCATCTAGATCCATCACCGAGGAGCTCATGGACAACCGACAGCCGCCGTCGGCACGGTACGGTGAAATTATGCGGTCTACGGACTAGGTTACCTGCCTGTGTCCAACTGTTGCTTCTCATTACTAGCCGGTGGTCTCAGCCTTATATACACTCCTGGAAATTGAAATAAGAACACCGTGAATTCATTGTCCCAGGAAGGGGAAACCTTATTGACACATTCCTGGGGTCAGATACATCACATGATCACACTGACAGAACCACAGGCACATAGACACAGGCAACAGAGCATGCACAATGTCGGCACTAGTACAGTGTATATCCACCTTTCGCAGCAATGCAGGCTGCTATTCTCCCATGGAGACGATCGTAGAGATGCTGGATGTAGTCCTGTGGAACGGCTTGCCCTGCCATTTCCACCTGGCGCCTCAGTTGGACCAGCGTTCGTACTGGACGTGCAGACCGCGTGAGACGACGCTTCATCCTGTACCAAACATGCTCAATGGGGGACAGATCCGGAGATCTTGCTGGCCAGGGTAGTTGACTTACACCTTCTAGAGCACGTTGGGTGGCACGGGATACATGCGGACGTGCATTGTCCTGTTGGAACAGCAAGTTCCCTTGCCGGTCTAGGAATGGTAGAACGATGGGTTCGATGACGGTTTGGATGTACCGTGCACTATTCAGTGTCCGCTCGACGATCACCAGTGGCGTACGGCCAGTGTAGGAGATCGCTCCCCACACCATGATGCCGGTTGTTGGCCCTGTGTGCCTCGGTCGTATGCAGTCCTGATTGTGGCGCTCACCTGCACGGCGCCAAACACGCATACGACCATCATTGGCACCAAGGCAGAAGCGACTCTCATCGCTGAAGACGACACGTCTCCATTCGTCCCTCCATTCACGCCTGTCGCGACACCACTGGAGGCGGGCTGCACGATGTTGGGGCGTGAGCGGAAGACGGCCTAACGGTGTGCGACCGTAGCCCAGCTTCATGGAGACGGTTGCGAATGGTCCTCGCCGATACCCCAGGAGCAACAGTGTCCCTAATTTGCTGGGAAGTGGCGGTGCGGCCCCTACGGCACTGCGTAGGATCCTACGGTCTTGGCGTGCATCCGTGCGTCGCTGCGGTCCGGTCCCAGGTCGACGGGCACGTGCACCTTCCGCCGACCACTGGCGACAACATCGATGTACTGTGGAGACCTCACGCCCCACGTGTTGAGCAATTCGGCGGTACGTCCACCCGGCCTCCCGCATGCCCACTATACGCCCTCGCTCAAAGTCCGTCAACTGCACATACGGTTCACGTCCACGCTGTCGCGGCATGCTACCAGTGTTAAAGACTGCGATGGAGCTCCGTATGCCACGGCAAACTGGCTGACACTGACGGCGGCGGTGCACAAATGCTGCGCAGCTAGCGCCATTCGACGGCCAACACCGCGGTTCCTGGTGTGTCCGCTGTGCCGTGCGTGTGATCATTGCTTGTACAGCCCTCTCGCAGTGTCCGGAGCAAGTATGGTGGGTCTGACACACCGGTGTCAATGTGTTCTTTTTTCCATTTCCAGGAGTGTACATGTGACTTTTATTTTGATTGGGGCTTGATAATAGTCACCCCGATAATTGCGCCCGCATTCCTGTGCATAATGTACACATTCTTTTGCTTTGTAAATCCTGAATTTAGAATACTGTATGTTGCAGTTAAGGAGTCTTTCCATTGTCATTACTACCGTACTGCCCTGCCTTTTCACTTGCATCCCCATGGTTAGATCCGGCTGCTCAGTGTTCAGAGTGGCCTGGTTCACTCCTGTATGTAGGATCGAGTCAGATGCTTCTAGAGCCACACGGTATAGAATCGCCTTCGTTGGGTTCCATTTGTTATAGGAAGCGGAGGGCAGCCGACTTGTAACACCACAAGCTGTCTTCGCTGCTTATCGAAAAGTAGCGGTAAACATTAGAACCCTTACATATACGTCTACATATATACTCTGCAAGCCATGGTGCGATGCGTGGCGCAGGGTACCTCGTACCAATCACTTCGTTTCCCCTTGTACGTTGGCGTCAGTACAATCGTTGTGCTGTCAGCTTCAGATGACGGTTCCCCAAATTTTCTCAATATTGTTCCGAAAAAAATGTCGCCTTCCCTCCAGGATTTCCCATTTGAGCTCTAGACGCATCTTCCTCGCACCAGTGTGTTGATCCATCCCACCGGTTACAAATCAAGCAGCCCGCCTCTGAATTGCTTTGATATCTTCCTTTATTTGGCCTGGTGTGTATCCCAGACACTCGAGCAGTACTCAAGAACGGGTCGCACTAGTACTCTATATGTAATGTCCTTTATGGACGAACCGGACTTCCCTAAATTTCTCGCCTTCGCTGCTACAATCCCTACAAGCTCGTTCCATTTCATACCGCTTTGCAACGATACGCCTAAATAATTAATCGTATTAAGCCTCACACTCCTAATGCTGCATTAGAACGTTAGCAATTGTTTTTCCTACTCATCTCCATCAACTTACATTTTTCTACATTTAGAGGAAGCTGCCATTCAACTCACCAGCTTGAAATTTTGCCTAACTCATCTTGTATGCACCTATAGTCACTCAACGGCGACACCTTACTGTACATCATAGTATCATTAGCAAACAGTCGCAGATTGTTGCTCACCCTGTTCGTCAGATCGTTTACACATACAAAGTGATTCAGCTACTCCTACCTATGTCGTTTTATGCAACCCACATCGTTAAATCTGGCTTTCATAAACCACGTGCGAGATTTCCGTACTCTTTTGCCCGCTACGCGCGAACTAGTAGTCTTACACAAAAAATGAACAGGACCTTTTTGTAGAAAATTTAATGTAGTCAGATTTTGTAGTGGGATACGTTTCTGCCAGAGGCGCAGTTTTCGAGTTATTGAAGAGAAACGTACAAAACTGACCTTCCAAAGCATCGCCACTCTAAACCCGTCACGATTTCTAGCATGTTGTTCATGACACTCCCACCTACCACTGTACAGTAATTCATTACTGCACGAATTGTTACTCACATTCTACAGTTTTTCGTCTTCACTGTGTCGCTTTTCGACACCACCAGTTTAGTCGAGCTCTTCCAAATTGTAAATTTCTCACTTTTCTCAATTTTGTATTTTAACAGCATACAACAAACAATTAAATCGTTGTGCTAGCCAGGCCTTCTCACTACAAAACTACTGTGTTAGTAGGGGTTAAGTTTGGATCGAATTGTCAACGTAAGTAGTTTTATTGTAACGTTTAAAATGATGGCTTTTCATTCATTACCCTAACGGGACCGTTTAAATTAGCACGGTTAACGGAATAGCCAACTATTCTTGTGGTGCAGTAGCCCAATCAACAGAGACCAAAAAAGATAGTATATCACCAATAGGTTGTGCCGTCGGAAATTTTCTCACAGCAGTAGCAAGGAGTACCATGAACAACATACCAGAAATCTTGACTAATGAGTGATAAGAGTGGTGGAGAGGGGGGAGGGGGGAGGAGCGTTTGAAGGTCACTTTTGTACGTTTTTCTTGAATACCTCGGGAATCGTAACCTTCCGCGAAAACGTATCCCAATATAAAATTTAACTCCATTAAATTTTCTACAAAAAGGTCCAGTTCATATTTTTCTGTAGAACTAATAATGCATGAAACTACATCCGCAGGACCAGCCGAATCCCCTATGTAGGGAATGATAGCTGTGCTATCACACTTCCTTGGGGCTCTGCTGAGGATGCGCTTGTTGGCGATGAACACACGTGGTTGAGAACAATGTACTAGGCTCCATTACTTAAAAAGCCTTCGATCAAATCACATGTTTGCTTCCTAAACCCGCGCGGACTTGTGGAAGTAAGTTTGTCTGTCTCAAGGAAACTGATTACATTCGAAATGAGAAATATATCAGGAATTTCAGCACCAAACCGATGTTACGGAAACTGATGTGTAATTTTGAGGCCCGTTTCTGTACGATTTTGCATAGAGGAGTCACTTGCGCTTTTTTTCGAGTCGCTTGTGACTTTGATCTGGTGAGAGGTTCGCGATAAATGGAAGCTAAATAAGGGGACAATGTCGTAGAATAAGCTTTGTAAAATCGAATTGAGATTTCATTCGAATCTGGCGGCTTATTTGTTTACAACTCTTTCAGCTACGTCTCTGCTTAATAAAATCAAGTTTTCTGGTCCAGACTGTATACCAGTTAGGTTGCTTTCGGAGTATGCTGATGCATTAGCTCCATACTTAACAATGATATACAACCGTTCGCTCGACGAAAGTTCCGTACCCAAAGACTGGAAAGTTGCACAGATCACACCAATATTCAAGAAACGTAGTAAGAGTAATCCACTAAATTACAGGCCCATATTATTAACGTCGATATGCAGCGGGATTTTAGAACATGTATTGTGTTCAAACATTATGAATTACCTCGAAGAAAACTGCCTATTGACATACAGACAACATGGGTTTAGAAAACATCGTTCCTGTGAAACACAACTAGCTCTTTATTCACACGAAGTGTTGACTGCTATTGACGAGGGATTTCAGATCGATTCCTTATTTCTGGATTTCCGGAAGGCTTTTGACACTGTACCACACAAGCGGCTTGTAGTGAAATTGCGTGCTTATGGAATATCGTCTCAGTTATGTGACTGGATTTGTGATTTCCTGTCAGAGAGGCCCAGTTTGTAGTAAGTGACGGAAAGTCATTGAGTAACACAGAAGTGATTTCTATCGTTCCCCAAGGTAGTGTTCCCTATCTATATAAACAATTTGCGAGACAATCTGAGCAGCCGGCTTAGGTTGTTTCCAGATGACACTGAGGATTTTTAGACTAATAAAGTCATCAGAAGATCAAAACACATTGCAAAACAATCTAGAAAAGGTATCTGAATGGTGCGAAAATTGGCAGTTGACCCTAAATAACAAAAAGTGTGAAGTCATCCACATGAGTGCTAAAAGGAATTCGTTAAACTACGGTTACACGATAAATAAGTATAATCTAAAAGCCGTAACTTCAACTAATACCTAGGTATTACAATTACGAACAACTTAAATTGAAAGGAACAAACAGAAAATGTTGTGGGGAAGGATAACCAAAGACTGCATTTTAATGGCAACACACGGGAAAATGTAACAGATCCACTAAGGAGACTGCCTACACTACGCTTGTCCGACCTCTTTTAGAATACTGCTGCTCGGTGTGGGATACATACCAGACAGGACTGACGGAGTACATCGAAAAAGTTCAAAGAAGGGCAGCACGTTTTGTATTATCGCGAAATATGCAAGAGAGTGTCACAGAAATGATACAGGATTTGAGCTGGACATCATTAAAAGAAAGGCGTTCTTCGTTGCGACTGAATTTTCTCCCGAAATTCCAATCACCAACTTTCTCCTTCGAATGCGAAAATATTTTGTTGACACTGACCTACATAGAGAGAAACGACCACCACGATAAAATAAGGGAAATCAGAGCTCATACGGAAATATATATTTGTTCGTCCTTTCCGCGAACTACACGAGATTGGAATAATAGAGAATTGTGAAGGTGATTCGATGAACCCTCTGCCAGGCACTTAAATGTGATTTGCAGAGTACCTATATAGATGAAGATGTAGTTGTAGATGTACTACACTCATCTTCAGAAAAAACAGAACACTTTGAACGATTAGAGATAGGACGTTCAAATTCACAGGACCTTTACATTAGTAGGTTCTGCAGAAACGATTAGCATCAGTCACCTCGGTTCGGCATGTATTCTGTTGCCTATTAGGCACAGGGTCCGCCCTGGGCCGTGATAGCTTGTTCCGCGCAGGAAGTCATCTACGTGTATAACGAGCGAATGCTGTCCTGAGATATGGCCATCCCTGCTGCATTCACGTTTCAGAAGTTGGTTGGCATTGGGTCACAGCATTGCCCCCGACACAATTCTACACAAGCCTGGAGAGCTGGCGGGCAGCGACAAAAGGCTGACATCCTGTGAGAACAAGAAGATACCAAGGAGGTAAGAGTTCGTGCAGTAACATGTGGTCGTGCATTGTCTTGCTGAAAAATGGCGTCTGGGGTTTTGTGCAGCAAGGGTACTGCTACGGCCACAGGATTCTTGGGATTCTTGGTTGCATCCAATAGCACCCCCCGCCACCATAAGACCTTGCGTTAGCGCTGTATGTGTTGTGCGAATGCAGTGATGCCACTCCCCTTGTCTGCAGCGAATCAAAATGCGGCAGTCATGTTCAAACAAACAGAACCTGGATTCGTCTGAAAACTCTGAAGCCATTCCTGTCCCAGTGACGTTGTTCCATACACCATTGTTTCTCCACATTCGTCAAAGCTAGGCGGAGAAGTGGACGACGCGCACGTAACCCATGCCTTAGTAAACGGCGACGGACAGTCATCCCTGATAGTGTAAGATGTGTTACAGTGTTCCACTGTTGCGGCAGCGCCGACGAGGATGCAGATCTGTCCTGCAAAGCCATTCCGATGACGTGTCGATCTCCTCGAAGGGTGGTCTTAATGGTCCGACCTGAGCAATCTCGTCGTGTTTTGCGGCCTTTCGTGCACTGTTCTGCAGAGACCCATTGCACTGCCGAAACACTTCGTCCCACACGAGCAGCAATTTCCTGGATGGATGCATCGCATCCTCTCACGCCAATAATGCACCCTCTTTCAAACTCATGATCTGAAGGTCCGGTTCGCGGATGTGATTGCGAGGCACCCTGCGGGTTTGTTCAAGTCACACTGACCCATTACCTACCTACGACAGCCGTAGACATATTTTACTGGTAGATGGTGTTGCACAGTGATATCGAGGTTGACCATGAACCCGCTTGCCGACATAGTTCAAATGCTAATCATTCCTGTGAACATGAACGTTCTGTCTCTAGTCATCCAAGGTGTTTTCTTTAACATGAGTGTTTGTCCTCCTTATGGGCGTCCGAACGATATTCAAACAACAGTACACACTGGTGTCCAAAATTTAAGAAGCAAATGGAAATTTTGCAAGGTTACGTTTATTTTGCCACGAAACCTAAAAAGAGATGATAGCAAAGTAAGAAGAATTAAATAAAACAGAATTTAAAGAACATGCAGAACAGCAGACGAAAATGTTCTTCGTTTTTCCCAATTTAACAGATGTGCAGACGCATTCCGACAACTGGCTAGTGTGCTCACTATGTGGTTTGATCACCTCTGCCAGCAATACAGCCCTGACAGCGACGGCGCACGCTGTGAATGACGTCATTAATGTCATGTTGAGGCAATAACGCCAATTCTTCCTCAGAGCTGCTTACAAGTCTTGGCGAGTGGTTGGTTAATTTTGACGAGCTGCAACCCGTCTCCCTAGTGCAACCCAGTCATCCTCAACGGGATTGAAATCGGGAAAGCGAGCAGGCTACGCCATACGTGCAGTATCTTCCATTTCCAAGAAAATATCATACACTCTTGGCCTATGAGGTCGATCATTATCGTCCATCAATATGAATCTGGGCCCACAGCACCTCGCAACAACCACGCATGAGATCCCAAAAGCTTGTCACGTTGCCTGAGAGCAGTAAATATTTCCGATTCACCCGTACAGTTTGATGAAGAGGTGTTAGAATAGCCAACATAATCCCTCCCCATACCGTTAGCAATTCCTCCTCCATATCGGACTCTTTGCACAATGTTCGGGTCTCGAAATCGTGTTTCACATTCCCTTCAGATGTGAATTCATCGAGACTCACCCTTCCAGACAAAATCGCGACTCATCTCTGAAAAGAACATTGGCGAACTCTTGGACTGTCCAGGTGTCATGTTGACGACTCCACGTTAGCTGTGTGAAGACGCGTCAGAGGCACACGTACAGCAGGTCTCCGACAGTAAAGGCAACTCTGTCGATTCCTTCACTACACCTACATACATCCAATGGATGCTGCGAGGTCCAATTCCATTTGCTGCGCAGTACGAAGACGGTGCCTTTACAGCCAGGTAACGGTCCGCTGTTTTGATATCACACGTCGTCTTCCCTGCCGTGGCCTCCGTGATACAGTTTCGGTCTCTAGAAACTGTAGCCACATCCGAGAAACAACATAACGGCGCACATTAAACGATCGGGCCACATCAGTTTGCAACTGTCCTGCTTCCATTTTTACTATGGCCCTCCACCGCAGAGAGTCTGGGAGGCATCTGCTCTGTGACATACTGCGCTGTCTGTGACTGTGAACACAGCAATTGCAGATGTGGGGCTGCCCGACAAACCCTACTCCGTTTCATATATTTCCTGACGGCATCGTTGACGTAGTTTTCCGTTGGCCGAAATGCCATCTTGCAGAACACGATCGTACATACGTCTGTTGAAAGTTTGTATAATTAGTATAGTGAATTAAACACAGGACGGAAAACAGCAGTTTGTTGCTCTAATTTTGGACACCAAACTATCTACATCTACATGTCTACATCTACATGGATACTCTGCAAATCACATTTCAGTGCCTGGCAGAGGGTTCATCGAATCACCTTCACAATTCTCTGTTATTCCAGTCTCATATAGCGCGCGGGAAGAATGAACACCTATTTCTTTCCGTACGAGCTCTGATTTCCCTTATTTTATATTGATAATCGTTCCTCCCTATGTAAGTCGGTGCCAAGAAAATATTTTCGCATTCGGAAGAGAAAGTTGGTGATTGCAATTTCGTGAGAAGATTCCGTCCCAACGAAAAACGCCTTTCTTTTAACGATGTCCATTCCAAATCCTGTATCATTTCAGTGACACTCTCTCCCATATTTCGCCATAATACAAAACGTGCGGCCTTTCTTTGAACTTTATCGATGTACTCAGTCAGTCCTATCTAGTAAGTATCCCACACCGCGCAACAGTATTATAAAAGTGGACGGACAAGCGTAGCGTAGTGGTCTGTTACATTTTCTAAGTGTCCTGCCAATAAAACGCAGTCTTCGGTTACCTTCCCACACAACATTTTCTGTGTGTTCCTTCCAATTTAAATTGTTCGTAATTGTAATACCTACGTATTTAGTTGAATTTACGGCTTTTAGATTAGACTGATTTATCGTGTTACCGAAGTTTAACGCGTTCCTTTTAGCAATCATGTGGATGACCTCACACTTTTTGTTATTTAAGGCCAACTGCCACTTTTCGCACTATTCCGATTTTTCTTCTAAATCGTTTTGCAGTTTTTTTTTATCTTCTGATGACTATTAGTCGATAAACGACATCGTCATTTGCAAACAACCGAAGACGACTGCTCATATTGTCTCCTAAATCGTTTCTATAGATAAGGAATAGCAAAGGGCCTATAACACTACCTTGGGGAATGCCAGAAATCACTTCTGTTTTACTCGATGACTTTCCGTATATTACAACGAACTGTGACCTCTCTGACAGAAAATCACAGATCCAGTCACATAACTGAGACGATATTCTATAAGCACGCAATTTCACTACGAGCCGCTTGTGTGGTACAGTGTCAAAAGCCTTCCGGAAACCCAGAAATACGGAATCGGTCTGAAATCCCTTGTCAATAGCTCTCAGCACTTCATGTGAATAAAGAGCTAGTTGTGTTTCACAGGAATGATGTTTTCTAAACCCATGTTGACTGTGTGTCATTTTCTTCGAGGTAATTCATAATGTTTGAACACAATATATGTTATAAAATCCTGCTGCATATCGACGTTAACGATATGGGCCTGTAATTTAGTGGATTACTTCTACTACCTTTCTTGAATGTTGGTGAGACCTGTGCAACTTTCCGATCTTTGGGTACTGATCCATCGACGAGCGAACGGTTGTATATGTTTGTTGAGTATGGAGCTAATGCATCAGCATAGTCCGATAGGTACGTAATTGGTACACAGTCCGGACCATATGACTTGCTTTTATTAAGTTATTTAAGTTGCTTCACTTCTCCGAGGATATTTACTTCTACGTTACTCATGTTGGCAGCTGTTCTCGATTCGAATTCTGGAATATTTACTTCGTCTTCTTTTGTGAAGGCATTTCGGAAGGCTGTGTTTAGTAACACGATACTCCTGAGGGAACGCTTTCTTAAACGCGAAATTTAAAACTTCAGTTTTCCTCTGTCAGTCTTCTATTGCCCCACTAGACTGATCACAGAGTGACTGGATAGAAGCTTTCAACCCGTTTAGCGATTTTACGTAAGACCAGAATTTTCTCAGCTTCTAGGAAAGATCTTTTGCTAAGGTATGGTGTTGGTAGCTGTCGCACGCTTCCGGCATAGACCTTTTTACAGTCGCAAGAATGTCTATTAATCGTTGCTTGTTGTCATATGTGCGTTCTTTTTTGAACAGAGCGTGTTACAGTATTTACGAATTTTGTTGTTAAACCACAATGAATCTCTTCCGTCTTAATCCACTTACTAGGGAAATTTATGACCTGTTTAAACTTTGCCTGCAAATCTCTGCGTCCACTATATTGGAACTCAGTGATTTCATTCATTTTCTAAGTGTGATGCCAACAGCTTTGCTTGCTTTGGAACGTCAGCCATGTATAGACGTCTTCCGCGCCACCCACCCCTCCAAGTGAACACGCGTGCTGTGTCGTGTCGCGGCAGGTGGCGGAGGCAGCGGCTCGGAGAACCGCGTGTCGGTGTACCTGAACCGGCTGACGGGCTTCGACCACCGGTGCCGCGTGCGCTACAGCGTCAGCCTGGGCGACGCCGAGCGGCGCCTCGACTCCGGCCTCCTTGACGACGTCTCCGACTCGGACGGCAAGGGCTACGGCTGGCACCCGCGCGCGCGCTTCTCCGACCTCGTCTACAAGGTGAGCGCCCCGGCTGCTGCCGCTCCTGCCCTTGCTTTCTAACGTTTTACAAATAGTAGTGAAACCTGGTAATTAAGGAAGGCAGGATGGGTTAAGATTGTGGACGGGGCCCGAATCAATTACTATTGGTTTCCTTTGTAATTTCACTCATTTATTGAAAGGAGGGCATAAGATGAACATCAACAAAAGGAAAACGAGGATAATGGAATGTAGACGAATTAAGTCGGGTTATGCTGAGGGAATTAGACTAGGAAATGAGACACTTAAAGTAGTAAAGGAGTTTTGCTATTTGGGGAGCAAAAAACTGATGACGGTAGAAGTAGAGAGGATATAAAATGTAGATTGGCAATGTCAAGGAAAGCGTTCCTGAAGAAGAGAAATTTGTTAACATCGAGTATAGATTTAAGTGTCAGGAAGTCGTTTCTGAAAGTATTTGTATGGAGTGTAGCCATGTATGGAAGTGAAACATGGACGATAACTAGTTTGGACAACAATAGAATAGAACATTCCGAAATGTGGTGCTACACAAGAATGCTGAAGATTAGATGGGTAGATCATATAACTAATGAGGAGGTATTGAATAGGATTGGGGGGAAGAGAAGTTTGTGGCACAACTTGACTAGAAGAAGGGATCGGTTGGTAGGACATGTTCTGAGGCATCAAGGGATCACCAATTTAGTATTGCAGGGCAGCTTGGAGGGTAAAAATCGTAGAGGGAGACCAAGAGATGAATACACTAAACAGATTCACAAGGATGAAGGTTGCAGTAGTTACTGGGATATGAAAAAGCTTGCACTGGATAGAGTAGCATGGAAAGCTGCTTCAAACCAGTCTCAGGACTGAAGACGACAACAACAACAACAACAACATATTTTAATAAATAATTTTCGAAAACAAGCCAATGGGGTCGCAATCAGACATTTAAGACACGTAACCACAACCACGGCTGACGGCTTTTAACGCGAAAAATGGCAGTTATTTAAAATTTAACAAACACATAAAATACAGACGGCCGATAATTTTGAAGACAAGGCAATACGGTCGCTATCAGAATTTTAAGGCAAGTAACCACAATCACGGCTGAAGGCATTTAACGCCAAAATGGCAATTATAAAGAAATTTAATAAATATACTCACAAACGACGAATAGCATAGCAAAAGTTAATTTAAAAAAACAAACAACAGATCACCAAACAGATTAGACAAATGATGGTAACTTAATAATACAATAATAAAATAAAACACAAAGGCCAGTGACAGACGGTGCTCCAGGAATCAACCTTTGAGTAGGTCACACCAAAAACACTTTCGCGAGCGAAGAGAAAGGCAGCCAAGAGTTGCATTCAGATCACAAAATGGTAACTCGCACTAGTGACAGTCTAACGAGCGACTAATGATAATCTTGGTGAGGCTACCTGACATCCAACAAAACAAATGCAAGATTTAAAATTACGCCAAAGCCGGAACCGGCGGTCTAGGCGCCGTCCGCAGACTACTGTGCTTAGAGCGCCCGGAGCAAGTAGGAATGACTACCAATAAGGTAGGCAAGCGCCACTCAACCTACAATCAAGAAGCTGTCAAACTTACGCTCCTCACCGGAGAGCGGCGGCAAGGCGAGGAAATGTACAATGCCGTTACATACACTAACCCCCAGGGCGTTAGCGGCCACAAGACAGAAAAATACCGCTGGTTGAACTTAACAAGGTAAGAAGCGGAAAATAGTAAAAATTAATTAGAAGCTCAGGAAGGCTAATTAGATCCGCCTTCCCCAGGTACTCCAGTCGCTGTTTTTCGCCTCGGCGACACTACGAGCAGCAACACGAACCCAAGTCAATGGGGAATCGCGAGATTTCACAATGGTGGAGGTTTCTCTATGCGAATTGCAGTACACTCAACTCAATCATGCAGGATCCGGTTTCGACGGGGTCGTGCACCCTCGTGACCACTGCCCTTCTATCCGGCAGTCCATACACGCCGCCAGCTGTCCCGTGGTGTTGCTCTGCGCGGGCCTCGCTGCTCCTGCGTTCCCAACCGCACTCCACATTCACACCACATGGAAGAAGCACGAGAACTACATATCGATAAGCGCCGCTGCTGCCACTAGCGGACAGGCATCGCTCATGAAACAGAGTGGCGCCATTGAACACGAGAAGAAGACAAGCAATGCAACCATGCCAACTAAACGATACGGTTTGGCAGAAACCTAGACATGGCACCAAAGCGAGCTGCTGCACGGCTCAAGTAGATCCGGCAGCTGCAAGTAATCTGCTGTTATAAAAAATGAACTACTGCCATGAGCAGTGAATAGAAATGCCATGAATTTCTAAGCTACGCATTAAGTATGAACCTTCAATTCCCAGCCACTGAAACTGGAAATGCGTCTGAACCTTAATGATAAAAACACACACATATACACACAGGGTGACATTTTTTGAACTATACGAAATAAAATCGTCATAACGTCTGAACGGTGTTTGTTACGATGTTCAAATTGCACGGTTGACCGTGGTGCATGTGTGTGCGGTGGTTTAACGACGAAGCCAACTTTTATTTGGTTGGGTTCGTCAATAAGCAAAATTCGCGCATCTGGGGGACTGAGAATCCGCATTTCGCGATCTAGAAGTCTCTTCGCCCGCGACAACTGACTATGTATTGTACAATGTCCAGTCACGGAATAAACGTTGACTACCGAACGGTACGTGAAGGTTTTGGAAGATGATTTCATCGCCATTCTCCAAAGTGACCCTGATTTCGACAAGATGTGGTTAAAGCAACATGGAGCTCGACTCCATCGAAGCAGGAGTGGGTTTGTTCTGGAGCAGCACTTTGGGGACCACTTTCCGATTCTGGAGTATCCAGAGGCTACTGGCATAAGCTTCGACTGGCCGCCATATTCTCCGGATCTGAACACATGCGACTCCTTTTTGTGCAGCTATGTTAAAGATAAGGCGTACAGCAATATCCCTAAAACCATTGCTGAACTGAAAACAGCGATTCAGGAGATCATCGACAGCGTCGATGTTCCGACATTTCAACGGGTCATGCAGAGTTTCGCTATTCGTCTGCGCCAAATTATCGCAAATGATGGAACGTATATCGAACATGTCATTACCTATATCCGAGTATCTGTAGTGACGATTACATGTAGAATAAAGTGTATGCACGCTGTAGTTTATAACTAATGTTCGTTTTTTTTCGTGTAGTTCAATAACTGTCACCCTATACATACATAATTTAAAAGTTCATACCCCTCAGTCTCGTATAATAAAAGCGGTTTCTACGATTTTTTAAAGGAGCTTATCAAGAAATGAAGGTAAATCTATATGCACTTTATTTATTGTTTACTGGGCAATATTTTCTGATTTGTTAAAGAAATTCAGTCATCATTATGCTCCCCCATTGGAGGAGATAAACTTTCTCTTTCCGAAATGAAGTGCGTCCATGACGGAAGTCTTGTAGTCTGCATATGTTACCATTTTTAATCTATGGGATATACGCACGATGTAACAGCAAAGTTTGTTGAAATTTGACATTATAATAAAATTTCGGTCGTTTGAAACAAAGTTGTAGTTTTGTCTTTTTTGGCATATCTAATGAATAAATCATATAAAAAATAGCCTCATAACTCCATCTGAACGGTCCCAAGGAATAATTCAACCAAATTTCAGTTATATATCTCTATCAGCGTGCCTGCAATCCATTCCATCAGCTTGGGGTACAATGTACTTCAAGCCGAAGAAATTGACTGAGGGCTCACAAGTTTGTTCGGCATATACCTCCCTAAAGTGTATTGTACGATGCTCTTGAACCTCGTCCATTGATGATCGTCATTGTCTGTACTACAGGTGAAATTTTCGCATAGAACTCTCAGGCAGTCTGAAACCAGTTTCGGTTATTCTTGCTAAACTTTCTATTTTTCGGGGTGCACTCGGCCTCGTGATGCCAATTGAGGAGCTACTCGACCGAATTGAAGCGGCTCACGTCACAGAAAACCATAACTACGACCGGGAGAACGGTGTGCTCACCACACGCCCCTCCTACCCGCGTCCTCAGCTGAGGATGACACGGCTGTCAGATGGTCCCGATGGGCCACTTGTGGCCTAAAGATAGAGTGCTGCTACTGCTGCTTGCTAAACTTTACAGGTGTAAACAGTAATTCCTATGATCACTGCTTCCCTATGCTAGGCCCAGTCAAAAAGTTCAGGTCTGCTTGCAACCACTGAGTCTGCGATACTATCTTCACAAGTAGGTTCTCTGATTGACTGCTCAGGGTATTTTTTGCATAAAATACTTACAAAAATTTCACTTCGTTCTCCGTCCCTACTACCCTTCCTGCTCACTTAAGTTTCCCAGTCTGCAGTGCAAGTTAAATTCTACCCAAAACTATAACATGACCAACAAATTTACAGAAAATATTTTCCAAGTTTCGCCTCAAGTATTCCGCCATTACTTCTAGTGAGGCCGGGGATCTATAAAAACATCCGGTGACCACGTTTGATCCACCTTTGACACCTAAATTATTTCACTCTATGAACCAGTACTAATCTCACTGAATACTCGTAGTATCGTATTTGCTTTTGCTACAAACAGTCCTCCACCACCAGCGTTCAACCTGTCTTTGAGATATACATTCTAGTCGGAGTTTCGGGTTTCATTGCTACTCACATCTGGCTCCAGCTAGCTTTCTGTCCCACGTACCCTACTATGTTGCCACTGTGACCATTTATAAGCGGTATTAGTTCTGGGACCTATCCCATACACGCTTCTGCACTTCAGTATTACTATATTAATGTTTTCTTCCTACATTTTATTATGACGAATGTTACCCGGTCTCAGCTCAGTACATGCCTTTTAGGTTGTGTGGAGGACTTTCTCTATCCTAGAAAACACATTCGCACGCCATATGTACTCCGCTACGCTGGTAGCCTGTTCCTGGAAGTAGCGCACGCCTGACCTATTGAGGAGGGTTATAAAGTTCACTAACCGATAGCAGGGGTCGAGAAATTTACAGCCGATACCATCACAGACTCATCTGAGCCTCTGCTTTAGACTTTCCACTCCGCTCCAAACCAAAGGACCACGAAAGGTTCCGTAAGCATGCCGAGAAACGATAGCTCTGCTTTCACCCCCCCCTCCCCCCCCCCGCGCCCCCCCCCCCCCCCCCCGATGAGGCTAGTTTCTTTACCAAATCTGCCAACCACCTGCAGGAACCAAGAACGGTCTCAGAACCGAGACGGCAGGCGTCATTCGTACCGACATAAGCCACGATTTGCAGCCAGTGTGCTCAATCGCTACCTGCGGAGCCTGCTCCCCTTCTCGGAACCCACCGCCCTTTCCCTCCACCATGGCAAACAAACGGAGAGGACACTGTCTGCTTGCGCAAACTGCCTGCTATTTTGCTGAGTAACTTCATCACCCACCTTACATTGCAGCTCCCAATGACAAGCGTTCCCACCCTCTACACTTGTCCAGACATCTCAAGAGAATCGGTCGCGGTTCCGTGAGGCTACGTATTCCATTGTTGGCTCATTTGTAATTTTAGCAATGTGCAGTACCGTAAACCCACTTTCGCCTTCCACAGAGCTACTCGTGATCTCGCAACTGTCGCCAGTCACTGTCCGATACCTGACGACCAGCCGGGAAGTGCGAATCGGAAGGCGGAGCGGCATCAAGGATTCCAGGCGGTGCAATGCCCTCCACAGGTACCAAAGCATCCGTCTGATGTGCCGCAACACCGTCGCAGCCCAGTGAAGCAACCTGAAAACTGTCGACTGTGGCAAATGCAGCGTCCGTCTGTGGAATGACAGTAGCCAAATATCCCCCTGCGTCTGTACACAACTCTCGTCCACTAATCATCTCTAAGCAGTTTTTGTCTATATCAGCAGCATCAAACACTAACAAAAGAAGCCGAAGTTCTGCTGCTACGCTACCTCTCCTCTATACTACCCAAGAAGAGGAGACACACAATAAAATACACTAAAATATATGCAAGAAACTTGAAGTTGGCAAATATAAGCCTCCGCAGTAAAACATACAGGTATTATTAATTTCTTAGAGAAGTACATGAAAATCCAACTGGGAAGCATATCGAGAAAGCGCGGAGAAAACGATAATGAGAATACCACCTAATGCTGCAAACTATGCACGCTTCTGTAAGTTACTCATGCAAGCAGCTCATAAAAATATCCCCCGAGGAGCCAGAAAATACCACATCCCACGCTGGTCTGAAGAATGCAGCAACCTACTGGAAAAATGTAACAGAACAGGAGATAAGGGCACTGCCCAGGCTGTTACCGACCTACTGGACGAGGAACGAAAACAAATATGGCATAAGCTCATGGAACAAATGGACTTCACACATTCAATCCGTAAAAGCTGGAGTCTCGTGTGAAAGCTGGGAGGAGCCAACCACAGGAAGTAAGCAATGGCCTTTTCCACCCAAACAAAATCAGCAAGAAACTAAGGGATAACGCCAAGATAACAGTGACTCCTGAGCAAAGAAAAAACATAAAAGCTCAGATGGCTGTGGCACTGTGGGAATGTGAAGAGAAAGCCGACATGTTCACGGCAGCAGTCCAAGAAGAAGAGCTGAAGATGGCACTCCAGCAAACACGGGCAGGGAAGGTAGCTGGACCAGACAACATCATCCTTGCATTTTTGAAAAATCTTGGACCAAAACCGCTGAAATGGCTATGCAAACTATTCACGAGAATAATGGAAACCTGTGAAATCCCCAGAGAACGGAAAAAAGCCAAAATGATTGCCATACTTAAACCACGGAAGAGTGGAACTGACACAGGAAACTTCAGACCAATCTCATTACTGTGCATAACCTACAAACTGTTTGAAAGGATACTGCTGGAAAGACTTAAACCAGTACTGGAGAAACAACTACCAGTGGAGCAAGCAAAGTTTAGACAAGGAAGAAGCTGCGGCGACCAGGTGCTGGCACTTACCACACACATTGAACGAGGCTTTCAGGAAAAGAAGAAAACAGGGATAGTCCTCATTGACCTGACATCAGCGTACGACACTGTATGGCTAAATGGTCTCATGTTAACACTGGGAAAGATAGTCAAATGCAAAACAACGTTGAAGCTCATGAACAACATGCTGAGCGAAAGGAAGTTCTCGGTCAAATTAAATGGTGAAACCAGCAAGTGCCATACCCTAAAAAATGGTCTTCCGCAAGGATCAGTCTTAGCTCCCTGGCTCTTCAACATCTATATAGCATATTTGCCTGATCTGCACTAACGTAAATTTGCCTACGCGGATGATTTAGCTATTACAGCGCAAAGTAACTCGTTTGAAAACCTGGAATCAACATACATGAAGATCTAGCTTCACTGAAAAAATACTATGACACATGATATCTAAAAATCAATGTGACAAAAACAGTAAGCACAATCATGCATCTAAACAACAAGGAAGCGAGAAGGGAACTGCGCCTGGTTATAAATGGTAAAGCTGTCAGCCACGAGAATTTCCCGAAATATCTCGGTATTAAGCTAGATCGCAGCATGATTTTCAGACAACACCTAACTTATACTGCCCAAAAGCTAAAGACGAGAAATAACCTGCTCAACAGACTGGCAGGCACCACCTGGGGTTGTGATGCTGCCACTCTACGAACTGCTGCACTGGCACTCGTGTATAGCGCTGCAGAATACGGTGCCCCAGTCTGGAGCAGAAGCCCGCACGCCAAAAAAGTGTATGTACAGACTCAAGTCCAGGAAACCTATCGTCCGGAGCAGAACATTGGGCACAGAAAGTCACGATGCTGAATGGGAGAACGCATGGCCGGGTCTGAGAAGAGGCGTCGTGGAAAACCATCACCTAATCCACGACCCAACCAAAAGGACTGAAGGCTTCAATCTCAACAGGAAACACTGGTCGGCTGTAAACAGGTTTCGCACAGGAGTTGGACGATGCAGACAGCAAACAACCAAATGGGGCTATACAGACGACTCGTGTTGTCACTGGGGCGAGGTACAAACAATGGGTCATCTTCTGGTTTGTAATATTCATGGTTTCAGAGACGGCTCTCTGATGTCACTCCACAAGTTAACGGACAATGCCAGGAAATGGCTCCTTAATCTTGATGTTACTGTGTAATTAACTGTCTTCAATTTACGTGATTCTTGTTCCATTTAATGTAATAATGTAGTTTCCCTGACATAATTGTAATGTAATAACTGATATAATTTGTTTCCACATTGTAAGTTCCAAACGTTTATTGTGATTTATGTTAAACTTATCTGTTCTTTGTAAAATGTATCCTGCAGATCGAACGAGAAATAAGAGAAGTACATGAAAAAAACGTACCGTAAACTAAATTACTGTGATAAGACAAACTGCTTCAGCTACAGGCGCTTGTATTTGGCTCTGCGACAGCCGGTACACTCATTGCTCATGCACTGTACCCAGCAGTCACGAGATTAAACCTGAGCCACGTGATATGGCTTTTCTGGCTGCAGAAGACTAAACGAGAAAGTCACCTCATTGAACAATATGCACTAAAATTTACCCAAAAACCATATAGTGAATTGTTCAACTCCAATCAACCCAGTGAAACGCTCAGGCACAATTCAGTTCCTTGCAGCAGTGCGAGAAATAAAAGAAAAAAGAGAAAAGCCCACCCAGAAACTAAAGTAAATTACTGTGTACCACACAGCCTGCTGCAATTACAGGAATATTTTTCGGCTCCGCAACAGCTACACTCTGTGCTCAGTCCAAACCACCTGCTCAAGTGCTTTACGCAGGATAATCTTTCTCTGTCCTGGACCACGTCTGGCATCAGTCTTCGCTGGAAGTTTTCGGTGCAACAGTTGGTGTTTGTTATTTCGCAATACATGGACTAAGTATACCAGTTATCTTCTCTCGATGGCACTGAGAATTTGTAAACATTTGTTCATTCGCTACAGTGACTTTATCTGTCCATGTTATCCTTAATATCCTTCGATAACTCACATTTAAAAAGCCTCTAATTTCATACCTAACACTGCAGTGTCTAAGATTGAACTTCGTAGAGTAAGACACTCAACACACAGAATCGTGGCCTGTTGAGAACGCTGCAGCGAATTTCTTGAGAGAAGTACCAATTATCATAGATTTGACACCCCAAGTATTTACGAATATATGTCGAATCCCACCCTCCCTCCCGATCTTATTACTAACGAGTGAAAGAGCGTCCTGAAATTCATCTCGGTTTCTATAACATTGCCGGCCGCTGGTGGCCGTGCGGTTCTGGCGCTATAGTCTGGAACCGCGCGACCGCTACGGTCGCAGGTTCGAATCCTGCCTCGGGCATGGATATGTGTGTTGTCCTTAGGTTAGTTCGGTTTAAGTAGTTCTAAGTTCTAGGGGACTTATGACCTCAGCAGTTGAGTCCCATAGTGCTCAGAGCCATTTTTTTCTATAACATTAATTCATTGACATGAAACATATAAATGCCAGGGAAACACTCGAGAATTTTTATTTAGAGCATACTTTAGAAATGGTGCAGTTTCTCAAATTAGACTCATTTTAGTTCGAAGCTTTCTCTTTGTTTCACTACTCAGGAGGAACAGATCGCTGATGACGCTTGTAGATTTTAAAAAGAAGCAAACTACATCGATTTTTCTTTCATAGTTCTGTTATTCTCGTCTAGTTTTACATCTACTGATTACTAGGAGAACTGCCCTATATTTAAATAATTTCCCTTAGGTAGGGATCGACTCATTTACTTCATTTAAGAGGATTAGTTTCTAAATTTCAGTTAAGAGTAAGGCGATTTAATTACCGAACATTATCTTAGAAGACCAAAACGAAAGTGTGAAGAAATACGGACAATAAGATGGAAAACAGAGACTGAGGCGTAAGATTAAAAGGAGGCAATGCAGGTTTAACTATTAAAAAAGGTTATATACAAGAGAAGTTCACCAAGTAATTTTAGCTGTCCAGAAGCTTTTCGTTACTTCGTTCCCTAAAACTATAACTGATTTTTGTAGTTACAAAGGAAGAGTCAGCAATGCAGGGTATAATTACATAGTTTTACTGCGGAGTAAGATGGTTATTAAGTGTCTTTGTAAGACGAGACTAGCGGAGCGTGCTTGTTCGTCACGCGTCGTTGAATTACGATAGCTGAATTACTTACTGGAGAGTTACAGGCTTCCACCAGCAGTTTAGTACGCCTTGATAGTGAATCCTCACAAGGCAGTGGCCACTGCCGCTGTATTCAATAGTCAGAGAAAGGGCTGCCTTGCAGTGGGACACATTGCGTGTGACAGACGGCTGCCATTAAAGCAAATGTTTCACTATATTAAACAGTCATTCTTATTTCTCTACTGGGTAGGTTTAAGATGGCTATTAATTCAGCTATACCAAGAAATGTATTCTACTCTACATTGCTCAGAAAAAGTGCGTAGTATTTTACTGTGTAATAAGGCCGCTTTAGATAACGTCAAACTCAAGGAACTTGGAAGCACGAACCACTGTAGAACTGTATTATGGTACGACGTGCTTCCAGGAAAGTCGTGAAATGGATACCACAGTGACAATCAAAACTGTTTTCTTTGCACATTTAGCTACACCTTCCAGGTATTTACCTACATAGTCGCCGCTCCGACTTCAAAAATTTGTCGGAGCGTTATAGCAAATTTCCAACACCATCGTCTTAGAAGGCAGCCGCCTGTGCTTTCCAACAATTCTCTACGCTGTTCTATAGCACCCAAGTGTTCTCTTCGTATCAAATGGTTCAAATGGCTCTGCGCACTATGGGACTCAACTGCTGTGGTCATAAGTCCCCTAGAACTTAGAACTACTTAAACCTAACTAACCTAAGGACAGCACACAACACCCAGCCATCACGAGGCAGAGAAAATCCCTGACCCTGCCGGGAATCGAACCCGGGAACCCGGGCGTGGGAAGCGAGAACGCTACCGCACGACCACGAGATGCGGGCTCTCTTCGTATCCAGCGTTTCATGTGAACAGAGATGATACTCAAGTTGAGCCAATTAGGGCCGTGTCGTGGGTGATTGAACACTTCCCATCGAAAAGGCTGCAGGAGCGTCTTCACTGCCCCTGCAGAGTGTGGCTGAGAATTGCCATGAAAATTTCGGAAGTGTGTGGCAGTTGTGTTAGGTGAGTTACATTCATTAAGGCGAAACCTCTCAGGGGCCCTCCTACTTGGCGGGAGACTTTGTTGTTCTGGGCGCCTTTACTCGCTCACAGTGCGATCACAGCTGGTCGACGGGCATACTAGAGACACTGCCCAAAACGTCTGTGAAAATACTCGTCGGAGCGGGCTGCTAGCTTTATTACCGGTGTGTTCGAACAACAACAAGTATTGCAGAGAAGCTTGGAGAATTAATATGGAAAACACCGAACTGAAGGCGACTTTCTTTTCGAGGAGCACTATTGACAAAATTTAGAGAACCGGCATTTGAAGCTGACTGCAGAATGACTCAACTTCCGCCAACGCAGATTTCGTGTGAAGACCACGAAGATAAAATACGAGAAATTAGGGCTCGTACGGACCCATGCAGATGTCGTTTTCCCTCACTCTGTTCGCGGTTGGAGCAGGACAACAAATGACTAGCACTGGTACAGGGCACCCTCCGACACGCACTATAAGGTGGCTTGCGGTGTGTGTATGTGGATGTAGATGTAGATATAGAACACTGGACTCGCATTCGGGAGGACGACGGTTCAATCCCGTCTCCGGGCATCCTGATTTAGGTTTTCCGTGATTTCCCTAAATTGTTTCAGACAAATGCCGGGATGGTTCCTTTGAAAGGGCACGGCCGATTTCCTTCCCCATCCTTCCTTACCCCGAGCTTGCGCTCCGTCTCTAATGACCTCGTTGTCGACGGGACGTTAAACACTACTCACCTCCTCCTCCCTGTAGATACAGAATATACCGCGGGTGGACAGAAATATGGAAGCACCAAAACGACAACACATTACTTTCAGGCAACGATGATGAAGGTGGATGTCGATCACGCACCCTTCTCTCCGAAGTAGCACACAGAGATTCAATGATATTCAGATCTGGTGACTGTGATGGTCGTAGGAGATGCGACAGTTCCTATCAATGCCCACAAAACCAGTTCCGGACGACGTGAACAGGGGCCCTGTCGTCTTAGAACACGACGTCACCGCTGTGGGGAAGCATTGTACTATGGGATGGGTAATGCGACCTTGAAGAGTAACCATGGTACCTATGGATTACCACGACATGGCTGTATAAATTGTCGCTAGACTCCGACATGTTTCACCTTTTGGACTTAAACTCGGCAGGAAGTTGGAAATACTGTGAGACGAGATTATTCTACGAAATGACTTCCTTCCATAGCCCAATTTTTATGGGTTAGGCACAACGTTTTCTTGTTACGTGCTTTCTCATCACTGATAGGTGGTTTTGGAATTCTAGCTCGTCATGTAATTCCCTGCTTATGGAGTACGCTTATAGCTGCTTTGATCTCGACAGGTTCGCCTCTGCGACACTCAGGTCTCCAGTAACTTTTTCAGCTGTCGTCCTCTCATTTTTTTCCCTCACAATCGTCTTCAATGACCGGCTGTCGTGATCACTAAACACACACCTCCATCCGTGTTTTAACTTATCAAATAATATTTTTGCGCATTCTGTTCATGCCGTCTAAAGATTTTCGATACAGCACTTTCGCTACCTTCATTACGAAAGCATCCATCATACGAGCACCCACAATTTACCAACGTTCGAATTCAATTAGCTTCGACGTAACGCACTCGCAATTATACAGAACACTTTTTTGAACACGACTGACACTTGCAACGTATTGAAGACAGTGTGCAAGTACCATTCTCAGTCAAATACAACAGATCGGGGCACGTCTGGCTAGCACGTGCATTTATGTTTACGCGTGCGTTTTTCGCAGTGTTTCCATACATTTGTACTACCCCTGAACAACGGTAAAGAAGAATATTTTGGCTGTAAGTGTACAGAATTGAAGCCATAAGCAGGCGATGTCTCTTTCCGCTTAAAAAGTTTCAGGTCAGAAATAAAATGTCGTTTCATCAGTAGGAGCGCACGGTATTTGTTGCAGTAATACATGGAGGCTGAATGATTATTCTCCGTCTAATAGAAATTGCACGTGTATCTGTACCAACACGTATGGGAGCAAACGCGCAGACCTTGATACATTAAGTCTGTGAGATTGTTGAACATAGAACTCTGCGGCAGATGACACCTATGTATTCACATGTTCACTGAAAGATTCGCCAAATACGACAGCTCTGAGCATGGAATCGTTGAATCTGGACAATGACTGAACGAAAACTTGTTGGTTGTTTGGATGAATCACATTTATCGTTTCAGCAGATCAATGATTGTGCCCTACTGTTTCCTCGTATGTGTATTTCACGAAAAGATCATACAGGTACGAAAATATCATGCAGGTACAATTACAGAGACTTTATCTAACAGAGAAACTTACCAACTATCGTTTCTCCTGACGACCATTTGGGAAAGCAACAGAAAGTGGAGGTGACGCTTGCAGACGAAATATGTGCACCACAAGGTAGTTCCGGCACTAAAGATGTATAACTATATTTTTAAGCTAATAATTATAAATTGAAGGCTATCACTCATATCTATCGCTGATTCTAAATAATTGTCAATAAAAATTATTAATATAATACTATCTTTGAACTTTTTTAGTATGAGGGCATGCTGAAAGTAAAACAATCTTTATTAACACTTTATGTATTTATACTTCATATCTACATATTTATTTCTCAGTGCAGTCACACTGTTGATGGAGACATTTTTTTCCAGTGAGAGACCATTTTGTTGATACTATCACTGTAGAACAGTTGACTTTGTTGATGGAGCCATAATCTTACCTGTGCTTGCACTGCTTCATCAGTATCAAAGTGAAGCCCTTGAAGGTTTTGTTTAAGTTTTTGAAACAGATGAAAGTTGGATGGTTCAAAGTCAGAGCTGTATGGAGGATGATTGATGACAGTGAATCCAAGGCATCAGATTGTTGCAGATGTTGCAGTGCTTGTGTGTGGTCTGGCACTGTCATGCTGAAGGGAAGGGTGCACTGTATGTGTACGAACTCTTTGAATTCGTGCATGTATTTGTATGAGTGTCTGTTTTTCACACACCGACATAGATGTGTTACACACCACCATGCTAAACGTACAATTTGGAGCCCCTAGCATCAGAGGGTTCCTACTTACTTCAGTGAAGTGGGAAAGTCGACCTAGTAAAATGAATAACATGTAGTACCTCAATTGATATTGAAAACAGAATAAGAAAAATCACGTTTCACGATACCCTCGTATAAACATATTGAGAATTATATGTTTGCCTTTCTGTGCAGCATGCATTTCGCAGTTCATTGCTTTGTACACTCCTGGAAATGGAAAAAAGAACACATTGACACCGGTGTGTCAGACCCACCATACTTGCTCCGGACACTGCGAGAGGGCTGTACAAGCAATGATCACACGCACGGCACAGCGGACACACCAGGAACCGCGGTGTTGGCCGTCGAATGGCGCTAGCTGCGCAGCATTTGTGCACCGCCGCCGTCAGTGTCAGCCAGTTTGCCGTGGCATACGGAGCTCCATCGCAGTCTTTAACACTGGTAGCATGCCGCGACAGCATGGACGTGAACCGTATGTGCAGTTGACGGACTTTGAGCGAGGGCGTATAGTGGGCATGCGGGAGGCCGGGTGGACGTACCGCCGAATTGCTCAACACGTGGGGCGTGAGGTCTCCACAGTACATCGATGTTGTCGCCAGTGGTCGGCGGAAGGTGCACGTGCCCGTCGACCTGGGACCGGACCGTAGCGATGCACAGATGCACGCCAAGACCGTAGGATCCTACGCAGTGCCGTAGGGGACCGCACCGCCACTTCCCAGTAAATTAGGGACACTGTTGCTCCTGGGGTATCGGCGAGGACCATTCGCAACCGTCTCCATGAAGCTGGGCTACGGTCGCGCACACCGTTAGGCCGTCTTCAGCTCACGCCCCAACATCGTGCAGCCCGCCTCCAGTGGTGTCGCGACAGGCGTGAATGGAGGGACGAATGGAGACGTGTCGTCTTCAGCGATGAGAGTCGCTTCTGCCTTGGTGCCAATGATGGTCGTATGCGTGTTTGGCGCCGTGCAGGTGAGCGCCACAATCAGGACTGCATACGACCGAGGCACACAGGGCCAACACCCGGCATCATGGTGTGGGGAGCGATCTCCTACACTGGCCGTACACCACTGGTGATCGTCGAGGGGACACTGAATAGTGCACGGTACATCCAAACCGTCATCGAACCCATCGTTCTACCATTCCTAGACCGGCAAGGGAACTTGCTGTTCCAACAGGACAATGCACGTCCGCATGTATCCCGTGCCACCCAACGTGCTCTAGAAGGTGTAAGTCAACTACCCTGGCCAGCAAGATCTCCGGATCTGTCCCCCATTGAGCATGTTTGGGACTGGATGAAGCGTCGTCTCACGCGGTCTGCACGTCCAGCTCGAACGCTGGTCCAACTGAGGCGCCAGGTGGAAATGGCATGGCAAGCCGTTCCACAGGACTACATCCAGCATCTCTACGATCGTCTCCATGGGAGAATAGCAGCCTGCATTGCTGCGAAAGGTGGATATACACTGTACTAGTGCCGACATTGTGCATGCTCTGTTGCCTGTGTCTATGTGCCTGTGGTTCTGTCAGTGTGATCATGTGATGTATCTGACCCCAGGAATGTGTCAATAAAGTTTCCCCTTCCTGGGAGAATGAATTCACGGTGTTCTTATTTCAATTTCCTGGAGTGTATAAGACTCTCTGCACACGCTTGAATAGTTTGCCAGAGCGAGAGTCCTGTCAGGGTCGCCAATTTTCCACAGGGGCTAGTGCGGCTGCACCTGGAGCTGCTGGCGGCGAACACTGTGAGCGAGGTGGCGGTCGCCTCGGCGCCACCCCACCCTACAGCGCCACCGCCAGCAGCTCTGCTGTCCGCCGCCCCCGCGACGCCGGTGCTGCCGCAGCCCGTGGTCGCGCAGTGCTACGACCGCGACAAGCAAGCCTGGACCATAAAGAGCGACTGCCACGCCGAGACCGTCCGTCTGCACATGGTCTACAAGGACATCCACAACGTGCCCCGCAACCACCTCAGGTATGGCCTACTTTTCTAACGATCTGAAAACGAACAGCACCAATAGTTAACATCGCAGTGCCAGACACTAAATCCTGCGCGATCGAAAGATGTGATGAAAATCTTGGTGCCTCTCCAGCAACCGTGCTGATCGGAAGTTTTGTATGAGACATGTGTATTTTTCCAATTAGCAATAGTTATAAGAAAATATTATTACGGATATCCGTAAAATCGTTGATCAGATATAATTCAAGTACTTCAGCAGTAATGAAGATTCCTCTTGTTTTGTTTTTCTTTTTTTTTTCACACAAAATTCTAACAATGGTGGTACTGGTGAAACTGAGGCTGTGAGGGCGGATGTGAGTAGTGCTTAAATAGTTACGTCTTGACACGCCACCTGTTACTGCACATCCAGTGTGCATGCTTGCGGCCTCTTGCCACCTGACTTTGCAATTTATTACTTTCTGCCGATTGGGTGTTTAAGTACTACACGATATTCCGCTTTGTTTAACTTCATGTCAGTTTTGTGCTAAGCCTTAAAATAGTTTTATGTAGGTTTTTTTGTTGAATGAACTACCATTTATGATTGATTAACTGGATCTTTACCAGTACCTATTGAGGTAACCGAGAAACCCATGATGCTTGATTTTGCATAATCCTGTAGATGACCATGTATGGCCGATTTTCGATCACATTTTCGGTGTACGAGGACCGGTTACTTCACTAGGTACTGGTACTCCTGGTGATCAGAATTTAATAGGACTTTACCCACCAGACAGTTCGCAAGCAGGAAGTCCTTAGTTGGGATTTTGTCCTTTTTAGGTACCACGGGAGCATTATATGTTGTTTTATGCTATTTTACAACTGACGTTCGTTACAAAACGAGAAACTGCTAGCTATGGACTCTGGGTCACCCATTATCTTTCCTGATCAGAACATGACTTGATTTTCTGAGTACGTTCATCCTGAGTATCTCTTCATTTTAGTTACCTTTCGTGTCTTACATGGGTTTTTGTCTATCAATTCATAGATATTGTACCTCATGATACAGCTAAAATGTTGCGAAATCGATCGTGCTTGTAAATAAAGTACTTACAGCTGAAGCAGTTTTATCTTCAAAAAGTGTTTAGATAGTTCAGTGAATAGAGAATATTACCAAAAAAGGCGGTGATTCTGGGTTCGAGGCTCGCTCCGACACACAGTTTTAATCTGCCGAAGTTGTTGTGCATTAGAAGTTACATCACTTACTTGCTCCTTCTCCACCATAAAGGTTCAAAATCATGTTAGAGTTCAAGATCTCAACTGTTCGGAAGTATTCATTTCTACTTTCGTTATCGGTTTCCAGTACTCTCCAAATAGCGATGTCCTACTAATGACAAAATTACTCAGTTAAGCCACAATTTTGATAATAGCATGAAATAAATCAGAGGTTACCAAACATTTCCCTCAGCTGGCCGAACAGGTGACAAATGATGAGCACGAGCCGCATCAATATTCTGTACAAAACTTGCGTACCAGAGCGAAAACTCTGGTAAAAGAACACGAAAAGCTAAGTTCAGAATTACGCGGTAATCATGAGTGGCATGCAAGGCACAAAAAGAATGTTAACCAAAAAATTTACTTACTAAAATAGGTTATAAAAAAGGTGACGTTTACTAAAAGGAAGTTACAGCAGACCTAGTGTGCATATATCCGAATTTCACAAGCCAACCAGCAAATACGTTAGTGAGACTTGTGAAACTGACGCTTGGATTTCAGGACAGCATCAATGTTTGGTTTGGAATAGCTGCATCGAATCAAGGGAACTGCATTCGAAAGTTCACCTGTCAATCTCTTCCGATTTGCTGACTTAACATACTGAGTTTTGAATACGTTTGCTCACCGACATAAATTGTTCCATTCGCTAATGCCATAATAGCGGCGATTTCCTACAGTTTCGGAAAGTCAACATCGGGTAGGCAGCAGTAAAACTGTACAACTTTTCCTTATCCGTGGCTCCCTTCAAACACGTAATTTGTTTGCAGATCAGAGAGCGCCAACTACAGCTGTTAGACTGGCACATCATCAAGATTACAATCAAACGGTCTTTGGAAAAGAATGATTTCGCACACATTTCTGTCAAGGTCCGAAAACCTCCAGAAAAAACGCTCCTTCAAGTCACGACTGTAGCATAAAACTCTGAAAAGTTGAAATAAGAAAGGATTGTTCTCCTGCAAGCTGTGCTCAAACAGTGAGAGCTTTCTCAGAAATTCTTCGATGATTCAGATCTCAGCCGAGGTTATCCTTTCCCTCCAGTTTAAAATACAATTTCTTCACGTGAGTTGTGATGCCGACAAAAACTGACAACTATGTCAACTTTGACAGCAATGGATTAGCTCTATCTCTTTTACTGAGGAAAAATCTGTTTCATTTAGGAGCTCGTAAAAACGAAACAGGACTCCACCGCAGCCGATTCACCTATCTATTGTGTGATAAGGCACGTCACAGAGTTCAGAATCATCTTCTTCAAGAAAAGCGTGAAACAGTCGGCGATTGAATATATATCTCTGAGTGAAGTTCACTGTAGAAAGGACTGGTTACTGTCGTGTCCGGCCCACTCGTCTAATACAGGGTGCCTAGGAAGCTGTTTTCTCGGATAGCTAGACAATAATTCAAGCAAATCATATTAAAGGAATTTATTAGATTAAATTGAATTGACAATACTTAAGGGGAGGTTTACTATCTTTTGGTTCAAAAAGTCGGTTTAAAAAAAAATGCATTTTCGTATCGATAAAAGTGTTTAGAATCTACCCCTGAAACGGTTTTTCCGAATACGGAACGGAAATGTTTATTATTCGTGGTTGAACAAAGAAATGCACCTGCCTGAAATCGGTCTTTTTCACGCTCCAGTATTTTTCTTTCGGAGGACGAGTTATTGTGTCGGTGCTTGGGAGGAAACACACAAAATTCAAATGAAAGTTTTAACGCGTTTTTTTTGGAAGTTAGCCCCCAAGCATTTGCATTCTGGTGCGAAGTCTGTGGAGATTGCGACTTTCCTGGCAGTGAGCAGCTTCAACAAAGGGTATTCAGCAGTTATGAAGACCATGACGACGATGGACGTCACTCTAGGACTCTACTCGACGCAGCTCGCTAATCATTCGAACGACCACCGGATTCAAGCGGCCGAAAACCGCTTGTTACCGGCCGTACGAGCGGCTCTAGAGCAGCGCAGGATGGCCAGATCGAGCAGAACACCCTCTGTGAGGAAGAGGAAGGACTAGTTTAAGGACCTGGAATAGCAGATTGAACTTAAGTTGCATAATATTGCATTTATATATAGTCAAAACTTCAAACGAGATTTTCTCGAAATGACTTTTTTTTATCACGCGGTATGCTAACTTCAAATCTACTGAACCGATTCACATGATTCTTTGTTTCCGACGAAGCTAACTAAATTGTCTAGGAGTTGTACCATTGTTATTCCGATCCATCAACTATAAATATTTTTACTTGGCCGACGAAGTAGAAAAATCGATGAAAGAAACACTATTTTTTGATTTCAAATGGCCTCCATTTTGTTTCCTATGGTCCAAATAACTTAAGCGAGGTACAACTCCTAAGGAATCCTATATACTTCGGTAAAGTCAACTCAGTTTTGATTTCAGACGAGCTGACCTGTGACATACCGTGCGTGGAGGTCTACATCGATATTTTGTTTAGTTCCGATGGCACTTCCGCCTATGCTTTTCGACATTTCCGGTCGAAAAAATTCCAGTTTGCAGAGGAAATATCAATAAACATTTTGACCAAATTTGGCATTGATATCTATAACACATCCCGAGAAAAAATTCTCAAAAAACATGTTTTTTTCGGGACAAAGATAGTAAACCTCCCCTTACGTTACCGGATTTACAATGAGGTGTCGCAAGCAAATGGCGACATGCAAATAATCAATGTCCTCCGATATATACAATTTGCATGCAAAAAAATAATACTGTTCACAAGTCACGGCTCGTCTTCTTGTGGGGGTCTTCTGGTGCGTAGCGGCGCTTACGTTCTCTTCGTATAGGGGCAACTCCTGTCGTGGTGAGATCCTAGTGAGCGTACTATTGGCTGACATTGTCTCACAGCCTTCTCGGCCGTTACGTTCCACCCCGACGTGCGGGCTCTTAATGTTACGCCGGTAGAGTTGCAGTACACAAGAATTACGCCTTTCCCTCAGAATGCTTGCTGATGTATGATACTGTGTATGAACAGAGCACTCGAAATTTGCAAATCTGCAAACTTAGTCCTGAACATTGACCATAGTAAATTTCAGGTACATGGCAGTTAAGAGGTCTCTGCACTTCTGAAGATCTCATAGTATTTTGAACATAATATTTTAATTTAAACTACGTAAAAACGTCTCATGTTCCATACGTTTTATCAGGCAAATTCGAATACAGTCGGTGGGCCCGATGAACTGACGTCGCGGGCCGTAGTTTGGTGCCCCTGACATAAATTATTTGTACATATGGCTTGCACATGGTCTTCCTAAGATGCTTCGTCATCCGAAAAAGTCTTAACGAGTATTGCAGCAGTGTGCCGGAGTCTACGATTTGAGGATTCGACGATGCAGAGGCAAAAAATTGTGAGGCTAACGATGAAGATTTGCTTGGATCGGCAACGAGTCTGTAGCATTGCTGCCTTACCTCTGATTGGGCTCGAGCGAGTTCACTCAATTGGTCTGCTTGGAGATATCATTAAGCTGTTAGTTCTGAAAAGGCGCACCACATTTCTAACTTTAATGGATGTCGTTCACTCGTAAACTAATCTTTATCGTGGGATGAAGCCACTACATTTTTCATACTTTTTATTGAGTTTGTCTGCGTGCTCTCGAGGCTGATTCTGATCCCCACACATTTCGGTTTAGAATGTGTGTCATAGATACAGATACACTAAATCAATTATCCTACTAACAAAAACAGCTACAAAATTGCCTTGAATCGAGCCTTGTAATGTAAAGATTACATGCAGACATACTTAATTTTCAAAATGTAATTTCACAGCAAGATAAATTACTGTAATACATTTGGAACAGCGTATAACATATGTCCAACAACTCAGATTATTTCTGTAATAAAGGTGGTTGTAGTAACTTTGGTGAGTGTTACTGCTATCACCTTTGCACAGCGGCGTTTATATCCAAATGTAAGACTTTCGGTATATGTTTGCAAAGAAGTTCGCGTTGCAGATTTCTCTGTTATTCAAACGGAGAGTCCAAAGACGGTAAGACCAGTACGTTTGTTATGTTACCATTTAAGATAATTTAATCTCATGACGGTGGATAATGTGTCAACCAGTAAAGCGAGTAAGTAAAATGTAACTGTCGACGAGGCTGATGGCAAATACTGTAGCTCAGTGTGAAACCCTGTATGAGCTATACCACCCTATTGTGGTACACTGAGGTGTCAGTGGGAGGAAGAGTAGCCGAAAGTCAGAAACCTGCTATTAGCAAAGACTATTTTTCGGCCCGAATGTTCCTTCTTTCTTGCCTCATGAAACGCTTCTAACACGCCTAAGAACATTACAGTTCGTTCTCATGAAAATTTCTGCAGTGTTGATAGGACACTCCGACATGGAATGCTTATGGCGTACAACTCTTAGTATGACGCGTATTAACCAGTGCGCCTCCGTAGCTGAGTGGTCGGCACGGTTCACTGCCATGTGGAGGACCCGGATTCGATCCCAGATGAGAAGATATTTTTCGCAGGTGGGAGTACTGGTGTTGGTTACACAAAGCCTCGTGAGGCCATATGAGGAGCTACTCAATCGACTAGTGACGGTTCCAAGGTCAAGAAACCCGACAACTGAGAGAGCATTATGCTCACTACATACCCCTCCATACGACATCCAATGAGGCAAATGACAGAGGATGGCATGGCGGCTGGTCGAGCCCGACTGACCCGTCTAATGCCTGACTGTTGAACTCTACCTTACCGTACATATTAACCGACTGTATTTCGTATTTGAATACGAGTAGTTCGGCTAATTTACCACGTAATATGCCCTCTAGTTCAGTAGCCTAAAACACGAAAGTTTCCTGAACATAACAATTGGAGGCTGCATGGAACCATTAAGGCATTCATAGTTACCGTGGAATGAGGTTTCAAGAAAATCATTAATTCTAGAAGACGACAATAGGTAACCCTATACTGGCCATACAACAGTTGTAGGCATACACCACTCACTAAATGTGGGTCTCAGTGAATAATGCTGCCTGAGTAAATGAAAGTGGACCTATTACGAGAAGAGAGATTGTTTCCTCACACAGAAGTGGGACAGGCGAATTATTTGTAGTTTTTCAGATCACAAAAAAATTTTACGAGTCAAATTTATGCATTCATGTGCCTTGTAACTGTTGGAAGATTAGAAGTGAGCATGCGAGGTACTGAGTTGAAAGTTTGTACATAATTTTACACCTTTAGAGCAGTAAAATAAATAGTTTACTTTCATCAGTTACAAAATGAAATTTTTTCTTTTGTCAGGAGCATTATGATCCTCATTGTATGTGCAGTTCTCGTAAGTAAAATTGGAGTTACTTTCGTTTCAAAAAAAGGGTGTGAGCTAAAACCAGCACCATTTGCACGAACCATTTTCATTGATTCGAATGGGTCATTTCCGCTCTTACAAATTAAATTTGTTGTTCAGTTACTGCCATGACTTTTAAATCATTACCTTTAGTTACACTCACGCGTTTTAAACCAAGTTTTCATAAAAGAAATTTCTTGTAGTATTAAAACAATTATTTCTTTCGACCTTTGTATCTAAAGAAAACGTTGGTTTATAAAAATAACAGAAATAAAATATACAGGTATTTCAGTCTAATGTCCTGTGGCTAGGGCCTCCCGTCGGGTAGACCGTTCGCCTGGTACAGGTCTTTCGATTTGACGCCACTTCGGCGACCTGCTCGTCGATGGGGATGAAATGATGATGATTAGGACAACACAACACCCAGTCCCTGAGTGGAGAAAATCTCCGACCCAGCCGGGAATCGAACCCGGGCCATTTGGATTGACAGTCTGTCACGCTGCCCACTCAGCTACCGGGGGCGGACAGGTATTTCAGTAGATTACCATTACGCAACAAAGTATGTTTCACCCTTTGAACACTGAAAATATTTACTGAGTAGATGCGTACCGTGAAAATCATGAAACATCGTCTAGTGCGATTTGGATTTGCACCGATTTTGTGTTGGTAGAGATGTATTAGAACCACGATTCTTAATGTTAATGAGAATGTACTTCATATTTGCACTTAGATTTAATGCGCTGCTGCGGATGATGACACATCTCTGACTGTAAAACCATCAAAGGGGTGCTCCTCCACGATCACGAAACGTTTTCGTCTCTGAAAGTATTTCTCAATAAGCTCCAGGCCTTTCTATATTGCCTAGGAAACTACAAGTGACAAACATGTTCATTACAATAACGGTGCTTCGTTGTTCGAGAGGGCACAAGTGCGGCCAGCGGATCGTCCTTATTGGCTAATTGGTCTTTGCGTCAGCTGTTGCCAGCTGAGATACAAAGCCAAGCGCCGACGTTGTGACAGCAGTAAACGGTAGCGAACAGTTTCACAGGGGTTTCTGTGTCTGACGCCCTGAAGTGCCTCATCACCTCTCGCGTTACCAACCCACTCACGTCGCATATCCATTGACTTCACAGCTAACACTCTGAAAGCTGACGCTTCCAGGGGATGCATTTACGTAAGCATTTCTGAAACCCCAAATGGGGATGGATTACTCCTCGCAGTGCCTCTCTCTGTAAATTTGAGTTGACGCTCCATTAGCGCTGGATTCTAGTTCGATAATCGACGGTGCTTAAGCGCCATAGATGTGAACAAATATCTTGAGCAAAGGCTTCGTTTTTTCACAGGCAATAATAGATACATAGTAGAGTACAAAACAGGTTTAGTAATAATAATAAATTTTTTACTTCCGAATATTTTCACAGAATGTTACTGGAAAGTAACTCGCTTCAAAACCATCACGTTTGTATACTGTTTAATGATATCGATTAAATCTCTCGTTGAACAACTTATGTGATATCTTAGAATATAACGGCGCACTTGTTAAAACACTGTGTTTGCATTGCCAGGACGGGGATCAAATACCTCTGGGCATACCAATTTTAGAGTTTCGTGGTTTTCCTTAAAGGCTCTATGCGGACGGGACTAAGTCTAATTTCGATATCTAAAATTGCTACATTTGGGTTCGTTTCCCACTGTACAAAAGTCTAATAAAGTGTTGTAAAGTGTTGTCTGACAATTATGTTGAGATGATGAACTTAATTCACCGTACGACAATAATTCCACCCAAGCTTATTCCGTCGACAACGAAGCCATTAGAAAGGAAGCAGTCACCCGGACTGTGGGAAGCTAGAGGAAGGGAATTGCTCGTCTCTCTCTCAGAGGAACGATCGCGGCGTTTCCCTTAAGTGATTTAAGTGAACTACAGAAGAACTAAATGGGCTGGCCCGATGGACAACTTGATCTATAGTCCTCCACAATGCGAGTTCATTGCCCTATCATTGGGCGACCTCACTCTGGCAAGTTTCAAAGAGTTTAATTGTATTAATACATTCGTTTCCATAACTGACGGTTCACGAAGTGGAGATTTACTTGGTGTAATTTATTAACCGTGGTTCAAGCTACTATTAATCGTCCTGCTACAGTTATTTAAAAAACTACACGTATCTGGTAGTCTCCACTTTCCAGTTTACCACAATTTCCATATAAATGGTGAAAATGCCTACTTTAAACTTCAGAGAGCAACATAACGATGCACCCACGTTTCCAGTAGAAATGCAGTGTCTTCAAAAGAGTCCCTCATTGCACATATTTCTTTCGTCCATTCCCCACTCTTGAGAGCAGGTTGAGCTGTTGTAGAACTTAGTAGGCTTAGAGTGGAGGTGTTTCCAATTGGCGAAAATTTTGGAGAGAATTTCCAGTTCTGGCTTCGCCTGGTGAGAAATTCCTCAACCTCGGTCAGAATCGCGGACTGATTGCATTTTAATTTATGTAATGCTAAATGTTGTTCACTCTTCCACACAAAAATAGAAATCTGGTGTATGTGTCTCTACAATGTGTATGGGTGTGCAAAATGATGGTTACTTTGCGGCCTCTGTATCTTAGTAGTAGTATGACTATAGAGATTCCTGGACTCTTCATTTACATTTGCGATATCACTTGTGCTCGTCAGAGCCCTACCCACGATGTCATAAGTAATGCTCCTTAGCTATGATGTCATCGTCAGGATGTTACAGGCCAAAATCTTTTCATATGACGACACATTGGCGAGAATTTCAAAAATACCCATGTAACAGGCTATCAGTAAGTAAAAGTCATGTTTAGAAGTATCCAGACGCCTCGTGTTGGATAAGAAAATAGGTAATGTTCATCTAAATTGCATAAATTAGTATCGCGTTCAAAATTGCGAGACCAATCTGAATTTTGTACCGTGTTGAAAACGATTGGAATGAGCAGTGCCAGTTATGAAAAAAAGTAAACACACCTGCAGGCTTACACACACACACACACACACACACACACACACAGGTGCGCGCGCGCGCACACGCACGCACGCACGCACATACACATACACACACATATAAACACACACACGCAATAATTTTGTCAAGTGGTACAATGATAATTCTTTGTCTAAGATACCCATCAACACTGATGCCTGAAACATGACTGCAGACACACAGTGCCTTTCTGCTATTTCTATGTCTAGATATTGCTATAAAAGTAAAAAGCTTATGTGACTAAAAATAAGATGTGAAACAGGCAGCTGACACATCATTCTAGGCATAAAGGATGCGGTGGACGAAATCCAAACATAACCAGGCTCAGGAATAAAACCACATGTTAACTAAAGTACTACGCTAAGCACTGATAGTAGACACCAACAAATAGTCATTCTGAATTACTGTTCTATAGCTGTCACTCACTGGAGGAATGCAGTTTATGTATAATTCACACTTTAAATTCAAAGTATGAGCGTGGTATCTTAAATTCAGTGCCATAACGTTATTTGCATGTCTAAATTTTCTGTCATATTAATCAAAATACATAATTATATTAACCATTCGATCTTCGGCAAACTTGAGGCTATATCACTGCCAATACATCGATCAAACTATCGTTACCCGTTATTCTTAGAAAACCTTTAATAATGCTTCACCTCACGAAACACCATTTCCCGACACATTAACTCAGCAAATCGTCCTAAAAAATGTGCATTTTGATGAGATGTTTTATGGCTTGTAACACACTACATATCTTTGTAATATTCAAGGCTAGCTTCGTGTCGTTTAAACTACAAAATGTAAACACAGAACATGGTCAAAACAATGATTGAAACAAGCTTCCACCCAGACAGGATATTCAGTACCTCGAAAATATTATCAGTGCACCAGCTTAATATCACTTACTAGCTTACCACAAAAATGCATGATTAAGTACATATCTCTGTATTATTTATCAAAATATTATAAGATTTTGAGCAAAAAAAATGAGACACTTCTTTGTAAGTTACCTTATCAATAGCAGAGAAATATAATACATTTGGCTGGCATGTTGTCGCTACTGAAATAACTTAAAGGTTAAGCAGCACTTTTCGATAAGCTTAGAAACCACAAATTATCAGTAATATTATCGGAATACATAAACAGTTGCCTTATAATATTACAAAGCACAAATGACTCTACTGCTAGTCTAACTTAAAGCTTAAAGTGCACTTGTTGATTAGGACGGTTTCATCTCTGTACAAGAGTACATAATGTTATTCCAGGGCATAGATTGTCTGTATTGTTTGTCAAGAGACTGACTGAATTAGGATAAAACTGATAACAAAGTCAATCAAACATTATAGTGTAGTACAACTTACATATCGTCTTCTGCTGATAAAATTAATCCGTACTATCACACAGTGGAGGCTGCATCACACTTTGTGCGTGATATTTATACTCGTTACTGCAAAATATTAACAGATTTCCTCGTACATCACCATGTTACAGTAAAATTGTAAGAAACTGCTGACCTGTTTGGTAACAGATAAGCACTAAACAAAGTTTTAACAAGTTGCTCTATACAACGAAACATGCAGCAGAATTATAATGTGCTGCTGAGTACAACGCTGTGTCAGGAAAAAATGGCCCAACGCATCTCTAAGCGATTTGAAAATTGTAATAAATATCCCCATACAATTTCGTGTTACAGCAAGCCTGTAACAAGCTGTTCTTTACATCTCTATGTAACATCAAAATTGTAACCTACTGCCTGATACATCGACATGTTATGGCGAAATAGTAAAAAACGGTCCTTATCTTACATTCCTTTGTAAGTAAGTATCAAATCAAATTTTAAAAAAAATCCCTATACTAGATAATTTTACATCATAACTATAACAAATTACACTATGCAACGTCATGTTACAGCAAAATTGTAACGAACTGCCCCATGCAATCCATATTACAAAAATATTTGAACAAATTACTCCATACATTACTAAAGTACAACAACATCCTATGAAATTGTACCATCCTCACCATGTTACAGCAAAAGTGTTGCAGATTTCCCCCAAACATAGCTAAGTTACAGAAAACCCTCTATATCATCAAAATTATAAAAAATTGTAAAAAATGTCCAGTATGTCAGAATACATGGTGCACACTACTGTGACAATGGTAGTCAGGTGACATGATGACTGCCATTATCTGAGATACTATTGTGGGGAAGTGATGGCCAGTTAACAGGGTGACTATGACTGGATGAGGCAATGATGGTCAATTGATGTGATGACTTCCATTGCCCCCACATATGCTTTTACTTTGACTCAGCAAAGTATCACAAGCTTGGAGACTGTCAATCTGCAGGAGCATATGTCAGCAAGTCTAATCATGATGTCTTTTGCTTGTGCCTACTAAATTTATAACAAGTCTGAACTTGTTTGAGAGCCTCGTTACAGTTCTCTGAGTAGCATGCAGTGAAAAGGGAGAGGAGGCTCAGAAGGAGGCTTGTGTGTATGTGTGTGTTTGTGTGTGTGTGTGTGTGTGTGTGTGTGTGTGTGATTCCCTGATGTGATATGTACATATGATGTCAGAGTGTTCCCATCTGGAGACTTGTATTAGGAGGCAAAGTACAAGTGATGTCATGATTAGATTGGCTGACATCTTACACATGCATATTGACACAATCATGAAACGTGTAATTTTTTACTGATTCAAGATAAATGCACGTACTGAGTGATGGCAGTCACCATGTCAGATAATAATATTATCTGGTGTCATGGCAGTCACCATATTTCAGCTGACCTTCACTGTCCTACAATAATGTGAAGGGTAATTGTAGTTTGTATGTCAGTGGACCATCATTGCCCCACATTAGTATCTGGAAAAACGGTAGTCGCCAAGTGAATTTACCATTATTGGTCCAGTAATATCTACCACGTATTTCTGGGGAACTGCTATAATTTTGTATAACAATAATGACATGTGGGGATAATTTGTTACAGTTTTGCTGTAACATGTTATTGTATGGGACAATTTGCTACAATTCTGCTACAACATGGTGATGTATGTCGCAGCTTCTTACATTTTTGCCGTCACATTTTGGTGTATGGGACACTATGTTGCAATTTTTCTCTAACACAGCTATTTAGGAACAATTTGTTACTATTTTGCTGTAACTTGACAACATGGGGGGGGAGGGGCGGCATGGCATGAAAACCTCACTACGTGATAGCGTAAGTTAGCATTATAAGCTGAAGATGACAGAGATTTCGTACTGCAAGATAAAGTTAACAGTCTAGAGTGGAATCGCCGTAGTTCTCATATTTTAGTAACTATGAAAATGGGTTGAATGTGTATAGTTGAAAACATAGGAACCCTTGTTTCTAAGTTATGTGAGTGTGTATTGTTAGTTCTCAGCAGTCTGTTTCAACGAAGTGTCATGTAGTCTCCACTGTGTGTCAGCATGAGTTAGTATTATCAGAGAATATTAGAGACTTTTGTACTGCACTAGAAAGTTGATAAGCTAGCCTGAGGGTCACTAAAATATTTGGCTGACTTTACTTATTTTAGTAAATAATGCAGACGGTTTACTTTGGTCCACAAAATAATTTTCATTCACAATCACAGATATGTAATTATACTTGTATATGATGATGACCAACCTGTCCTTTCTACATTTTGTGGAAACTTGTTCCAGCACTGTTTGGACCATGATGTATTGTGTATGTGTTTGTGTGTGTGTGTGTGTGTGTATTAATTTTTATGTATACATGGTATAGATTGTTCAGATACTTTTGAACGTACCACAAGAATTTCAGGTCATTTGTTTGGTTTTGAATATGATAGCTACATAGTGACTAGTACGCACATACGCCACATACAGATAAGCACTACGTGATGATATACATTGTATTCACATTTTAAAGTATTTGATCTGATGACAGCAGTTAGCTAGAATGTGAAATCAAATAAATAAATAATAAGTTGTAACCAAAAAGAAAATATATTGTGTGTTTGTGCATGATTATGACACTGACCTATAAAAAGGTGTCCTATCTGCTGTTCTGACATACTGAATTGCCTGTTCCATTTTTTTTTTTAATTTCCCACCCATACGACGTCATGTAAATGGGGCCTGGCTTGTGATGTCTTGATTATTACACCATAGAAAATGGAGTGTGACATGTCATCCCTTGATGAAGACCTCATAAGAAGGTGTGTGGCTTTATCGTTATGGTTAGAGCACTGACATGAGCAAATGGTGTCACTAACGTAAAGAAGTGCACTGGAAGCCGCATAGCCATTCGGCCCTTCGCGAACAGAAGAATATTTGCAAGTGTCCACTGTTGAAAAGTTGCTTTCGTTTATGACATAGCATGGATATCCATGTTGCATGACGCAGGCTGTATATTCCCTACAGAACTTTCACTTCTACCAGCCACGATACAGAAATGCCCCATGATAAAAAATATTTGATGCCCTATGTAGAACGAATTATAAGCGAAATCGAACTAGATACAACAGTAGTACAATAAAATAGTATTTATAGATAACTTGTCAGATTTAACGGGGATAAATACTCTTACTACATATCTATTTTTATAAAGACGTACTGTGTTTTGCGTAACTCAAAGGGCATTCAACAGTTTCTAAGGAGTCTCAGTGAGGAGGACTGCAAGTTATATCTCGTGCAGTCTCAGTTTTCAATGATATAATTTTATGATGACTTAAAGTCGTCCTTAATTAGGAAGTGTACAATTCCCGTTACTTTTCATTAGTTTTCGTGTGTTGTTTTTTTCATGTGTTCTGAGCACATTGTACATTAATTATTACAGATAGTTATGACTGATAAATTACAAGTTACATTACCTCTAACTCGACATATTTAGAATCTCGGACGTAGAGTTGAAGACAAAAGGCTATTAGACAAGTCACGATATACAGGGTGTTACAAAAAGGTACGGCCAAACTTTCAGGAAACATTCCTCACACGCAAATAAAGAAAAGATGTTATGCGGACATGTGTCCGGAAACGCTTAATTTCCATGATAGAGCTCATTTTAGTTTCGTCAGTATGTACTGTACTTCCTCGATTCACGGCCAGTTGGTTCAATTGAAGGAGGGTAATGTTGACTTCGGTGCTTGTGTTGACATGCGACTCATTGCTCTACAGTACTAGCATCAGGCACATCAGTACGTAGCATCAACAGGTTAGTGTTCATCACGAACGTGGTTTTGCAGTCAGTGCAATGTTTACAAATGCGGAGTTGGCAGATGCCCATTTGATGTATGGATTAGCACGGGGCAATAGCCGTGGCGCGGCGTTTGTATCGAGACAGATTTCCAGAACGAAGGTGTCCCGACAGGAAGACGTTCGAAGCAATTGATCGGCGTCTTAGGGGAGCACGGAACATTCCAGCCTATGACTCGTGACTGGGGAAGACCTAGAACGACGAGGACACCTGCAATGAACGAAGCAATTCTTCGTGCAGCTGTCGATAACCCTAATGTTAGCGTCAGAGAAGTTGCTGCTGTACAAGGTAACGTTGACCACGTCACTGTATGGAGAGTGCTACGGGAGAACTAGTTGTTTCCGTACCATGTACAGTGTGTGCAGGCACTGTCAGCAGCTGATTGGCCTCCACGGGTACACTTCTGCGAATCGTTCATCCAACAATGTGTCAATCCTCATTTCAGTGCAGATGTTCTCTTTACGGATGAGGCTTCATTCCACCGTGATCAAATTGTAAATTTTCACAATCAACATGTGTGGGCTGACGACAATCCGCGCGCAATTGTGCAATCACGTCATCAACACAGATTTTCTGTGAACGTTTGGGCAGGCATTGTTAGTGATGTCTAGGTTGGGCCCCATGTTCTTCCACCTACGCTCAATGGAGCACGTTATCATGATTTCGTACGGGATACTCTACCTGTGCTGCTACAACATGTGCCTTTACAAGTACGACACAACATTTGGTTCATGCACGATGGAGCTCCTGCTCATTTCAGTCGAAGTGTTCGTACGCTTCTCAACAACAGATTCGGTGACCGATGGATTGATAGAGGCGGACCAATTCCATGGCCTCCACGCTCTCCTGACCTCAACCCTCTTGACTTTCATTTACGGGGGCATTTGAAAGCTCTTGTTTACGCAACACCGGTACTAAATGTAGAGACTCTTCGTGCTCGTATTGTGGACGGCTGTGATACAATACGCCATTCTCCAGGGCTGCATCAGCGCATCAGGGATTCCTTGCGACGGAGGGTGGATGCATGTATCCTCGCTAACGGAGGACATTTTGAACATTTCCTTTAACAAAGTGTTTGAAGTCAAGCTGGTACGTTCTGTTGCTGTGTGTTTCCATTCCATGATCAATGTGATTTGAAGAGAAGTAATAAAGTGAGCTCTAACATGGAAAGTAAGAGTTTCCGGACACATGTCCGCATAACATATTTTCTTTCTTTGTGTGTGAGGAATGTTTCCTGAAAGTTTGGCCGTACCTTTTTGTAACACCCTGTAGAAAAACAGTGTGATTTGCTGCTCTAAGACGATCCATTGTGTTTCAGTTCCGGTAGTCTATAGCTCTTGTATCGCTATATCTTTCGAATGGCTTTTGCTTCATCTCTTATATTTCTGCGTATTTCTACTATTAAAAAGCTCTTACGTGAAAAAGGATGCGGCATGAGAGTTCTTAATGCCTGAGTGCGAAAAATGTTCTCGCTGCACATCCAAAGAATAATTCATCGCATAAGCAAGTAATGTTTGGAAACGGATGTTCCATGTGCTAGAGAAACATCTTCGCTGGTCATCGAGGCTCAGTTCGAAGTGGGGTCATCACTGAAGACAGTTAAACTGTGCGAGTCCAGGCCGGAGACGTGTCTGGAGACGTCTCGGACAGCGATGGGCTACCTGACTGACGGCCTCCCTACAGACGGCCCGACTACTACAAGTATTGGTCTGGAGCGCCATTTCTTTTCACAGCAGGACCCATTTGGTTGTCATCTGCGGCACACTTACCACACGGCGATACGTTGACTATATTCTACGACTCGTTTTGTTGCCATTCACGGCCAGTCATTTTGGAGTTACATCTCACCTGGACGAAGCCCACCCGAAAACGGCGATAGTTTCTATTGCTTATCTTTTTTTTTCACAGTGAAACTAAACAAAAATATTTGTTATTTTTTATTTGTCAGTAATAATACAATGCCAAGAAACCATACAGCAACATGTTCAAGCTTCATCAGGTTTGCTGAACACTAGTGTGTGCCCGCACTTTCCACAGTAATGCCTATCTTCCATGGCAGCCATGAATACTCCAGCACCGCACTGTTCTGACGGGCATTCACGGCAGAGGCGATGAATCTTCCCATTTTCATCAACCTTATAGAACTTCAAGACTGAAAGCTTAACCTTCTTCTTCTTGTGCTTAATTTTTTTGGGTGTTGAGTAATTCTTCTTCTTTCGCTTCTTAGCACCACCACGGAGCCTTAAGACAAGGTGTAAAGTAGATTCTTTCTGGATGTTATAATCAGACAATGTTCGGCCATCTTCCAACTGCTTGCCAGCAAATATAAGTCTTTGCTGATCTGGGGGACTTCCTTCTTTATCCTGGATTTTGGCTTTAACATTTTCGATTGTATCCGAAGCTTCTACTTCTAAGGTGATAGTCTTCCCCGTCAAAGTCTTCACAAATATCTGCATTTTGAATTCTTATATCCACTCATTAACTTCGTTCAACACGAAATCTCTTCCCGTGCTTGCCTAACCCCACCTTGGCCAGCAAGGTCTCCGGGTCTCTCCCCAGATCATGGGCAGGGTCCTCCAGCTATCTCTGGATTTTGACGATTTTACGCGCAACTGGACAGAATTTGGCGCTATATGCCTCAGGAGAACTTCCAGCATCTCTATCAATCAATGCCAAGCCGAATAACTGCTTCCATAAAAGCCAGTTGTGGACTAACGCTCTATTAACTTTCTCAGTTACTGATGATATTTCTCTTGAATAAATCGTCCATTTTTTTCTGAAGTTGTAATCATTTGTTTGTATGTACATGTACATCACACCTACTGATTTCCGTCCCATTTCGATAATTCCTTCGTGGTGCACAGCTTTTAAAGATCACTTAGCATTAACTTCAAAATCCCCTTATATCAATCGACCATTATACCTGTGATGTTGTATGGATGTGAAACATTAATATTTGTAAAGAAAGATGAAGAAAAACTGTTAATATTCGGAAAAAAAGCACAAAGAAAAATGTTTGGGCCTGTATAAGACGAAAATAACATGGAATGGAGTATAAGATGAAATGAAGACATCATCGAAGTCCTCAAGAGGAGAAGGTTGAATTGGGCAGGCCGTATAGCAAGAATGACAGAGAACAGACTACCTAGAATGGCATTCAGCAAAACAGTAGATGGAACGAGAGGAAGAGGAAGACCCAGAATTCGATGGTGGGATGAAATTCGGGAGAATGATGATGATGATGATGATGATGATTGGTTTGTGGGGCGCTCAACTGCGCGGTTATCAGCACCCGTACAAATTCCGAAACTTTGCTCAGCCCAGTCTAGCCACTTTAATGATGATGATGGAATGATGAGGACAACACAAACACCCAGTCATCTCGAGGCAGGTGAAAATCCCTGACCCCGCCGGAAATCGAACCTGGGACCCCGTGCTCGGGAAGCGAGAACGCGACCGCGAGACCACGAGCTGCGGACCATTCGGAAGGACACAAGGAGGATGAACAGCAACTGGACAATCAGCGTATTGGACAGACAGAAGTGGAAGAGGCTCATAGAGCAGGCGTGTGGTCGATAAGGCCCTTGCCACATGTAAAGTAAAAAGTAAGATTGTATTAGTCATTTCTATGTAAGAGCACAGTGGACCCTTTGGAATGCTATAAATGTGTAGAACTGGTACCGAGCAGTCGTGTGAGTGACACTCCTGAAGTAAATCGTGAAAGTGATGTGCGTCTGCCAGACAGACATACTGAATCAGCGTAGTCAGATGGGTCAACCGTGGAGACGTGACGGAATGACAGATGGGAGCTGCGCTGATGTCTACACTGTGCTTGAAGCTGTCCAAATTGTTGATGATTGAACATTAACTGTTGGTTCTGCAGGGAATGGTTTACCACATACAGCGAAATAAAATGCAGTAAGAATAGTGATCACAACAAGGGACTGAATATGTTTCAAAACCAACATAAACTGCTCATGTCGTTAAAAGCAGATCTACGTCAAGCAGTGTGCTAGTGAATATTGTGAAGGAACTGCTTGCACTGGAAGTTTGATATGGGCACCTTGAAGAAGGCCGTTTCAAACAGTACACAAAACAGCACGTTTACACATTCATCCTACCGTGAACAAGAACCACAATATTCAGTTAAACATTCTCGGTAACCAAGTACTACCCTTTTCTTCACATTTTCATGGTGTTTTTGCTGTGCACACTCCCACACTCCAGGATGCCAACACTCGTGTTCGCAGGGTTCTACGCATATGTCCCCGGTTTGCCTGACTTGGCACGCTAAATTACCCGCTTTTAACGTCACAGAAAATGTCTCGGAGTATTTGAACAGCAAGTGAAAAGCGGCAAAATCTATCACCGCAGTTTCGGAGCTCTGTTGGATCTAAGCAGCAATTAATGTCTTCAGATGGATACGGCGTACCTGAACAATCTTGTAGACTCTCCTTGTCACTGAACTGATGTCATTATCAAAGCTAGAGACAGTATTTTAGCGTATTAATGGGATTTCTTCATTGGATGATTAATTATGTGTGCTGTGTGCTTATGTTAGAATCAAATATGTGGTATCTTTAGTTGCATAATAACATAATATCGGTACTAGTTTCAACCATACTGGTTCTGTGAAGCCTCCTTCGTCGTCTATACATTAAATTTCTTTCGTACCGTACGCAATGCATGCCTTCCGTGCAAACCATTGCATAACATTGTTATTTATGAAAAAATACATTCCTGTTGGTATGATGATTAGGTGAATCGACGCTTACTGATTAAATCGGAATTTGATCCATTCCATTCAAAACGCAAATAGTCCCATGTCCCTGTCAGACACAAGAACTGAATACGCAAATGTAAATTATCATCTCAGTTGACTCCAGAAGCCAAGATACCGACCTTCGATCTTGAGGAAATCAGCTGTGAGCCAGCGTGGTGCACAATTGTATAAATGAGTCACGGTACATGTCCTCCTGTAGGTGACCAGCCCATTCGCTACCGAACAAAACGTTAATCCACATGGGAATGGGAAAGTTTTTAGGAGCAGCTATATTCTTCGTAGTTCGGCCACACCAACGAAAGATGTGAGGGATCAACTTAAATAGCTTACAACTAACACAAATTTGGTATCCTTATTAGCACTTCAGCGAATAACGTTCCGATAGGTCGATAGATCACGTAGGTCTCCATTTCAGTTGAAGATAACTTGTCAAGGAAGAAGCTGCAGCTGTTGAGAAGTAAAGCATTGAACCATTCTTGCAGTATGTGGACGACCATTGTGTTGCTAACGTACTTTTGCAAGACCACTGCGTCACCTCAACCGGTAATGCGTTGGACGAAGATTAAATAAGATGCTTTGTAACAGCCGTGATGTACTAGTTCCTGTAACTCCAACTATTATCACTTGCATAACATATCTTTGAGGGTGTTCGTCACCTATACAGCATCTCTCACGTAAACATCCGTCAGTGTAACCAAAATCAAGAAACGCCCACAAAAAAATTAACTTATGTCGTTATTGTAGCCCAATTGTGGCACACCGATCGCAGCGCTCCAGTCACACAAGGAACCTCTAATAGTTTCGTCAGCGTAGTCCAGATGGGAAGTCTGCGATAGCACATTTTTTTACCAAACTCGGGATTACCTCTTGTCGTCCATCATCATTGCAGGAGAATCGGGTCCCGTCGTAATAGTAGCTTTCCTAAATGACAAATCTCTCAGACGAAACCGACATCTCATTGGCGCCGTAATAATGTAACTTGGCCACATAGCTAATTTTAATGCCACTTGAGAGAGTGGTCTTTTACATAAAATTTGGCTCTACCAGGGATACAATATTTTGTTCTTTACTCATACACAGACACATCCTTTCACATGGCATATTTCAGGCCTCGCTGCCATAGCGTTTTGTGATTGCAGTAGTTATAGTATCATAATATTTTGCACGATATTTATATCATTACTACGCTCTCCTCCCTGAATTGTAATATTTCAAACTTTTTGTTGAAAAGAATAATACTTCCGATAAGGACACAAATTTTCGAATCATTGTACATACACTGTCACTTGGTTTGGTGGCAAGCGGCCCTAGCTCTTTCCGTGTGTGTTTAGTCATGTCTTTTCGATGACTGTGTTGGTAGAAAAAATCTGCTCCTGCACAGAATGTATTTACACACAGAATAGGAACACACAAACTACAGACATCTGTTGCAGAATATAACTGTCCAAGATCCTGCCAAATCGAGTTCAGGAAGCAACTTAGCCAGTTGGAGTCCGTAATTTGAAAGCGAGCCCAGACTCTGGTGCGACATGAGAGCGAAACTATGTAGGTTTAATCCAGATTTATCTGTTTGGCTCGTTGAAACTTCTACCAGTACACCCATATTCTTTAAATAACAGAACTCCAAAGTATAAAACTGGTAGGTATATTCCCAATTTATCTGTTTGGCACGTTGAAACTTCTACCAGTAAACCCCGATTCTTTAAAGAATAAAACTCTAAAGTATAAAAGTGGTTGAAACATCTGATTACTTTACGAATGAGTTAGTGTGTTAAATATTTGGCTTTAAGCATGTAATGTTTATGACGTTACATCTCCTGAACAGTTTGGCGTAGAATGATATAATTTTCCAGGTAAATACAGTGATGTAGTTATATGTTATTTGGAAAGTGTGTTGCAAACAGAGTTAGTAGTAAAAAAGTAATAAATGGAAAAGATATGCCTTATCAAGTCTTAGTACGTGCTGCTTTAAGTTAAAGATAGTTTTTCAATCATCTCACAGTTTATGGCGCCGTATCTCCTTAACTACTGGTTCCTACAATGGTATAATTTTACAGGTACATTCAGTGGCATACTTCGATCTGTTTGCAAACTGTCTTACGAACAGACTCGGTAGTAAATAAGTAACAAATTAAGACGTTATGCCTGAGAGGGAAGTTTGGGTCCATGGACAGCAAAAATGTAGTAAACTATAAACTTTTTTACGTCTCATAATTTCTTGGGCTGTTTAGGGGACAAAAGCTGTCGTAAAGGTCTGAAATTATGTGTTAAGTTTGTTGCACGTTGCTAAGGAAGGATCAGCCACAGCGTGCAAAACTTCATGCATGCACGATAATCTCGACTTTGCTCGTTCCTTCTCGAAACTACTCGCTGCATTGCGACATTTCATTTACCAGTTCGTTACGAGACTATTTCTCCTGGCTTTTGGTGGGATATTTTGCGGTCGCCACGAGTTTCTCCAGTTGTACAGTGTCGTACAGTCAGCGTTGTTTATCCTTCCCTATTTATTTGTGGCATAAAGGAAGTTCGTACGTCCAGCGGTTGTTTGCACTAAAAGAGTGAATCTAGTGATCTATTGTCCCAATGTTTATAAATGAATGGGAATCACAGAAGCGAAGTATCTGAACTTTAAATATTTATTATGCAGTCGCATTATCAACGGCTACTGCATATCTGCTATGGGAACATGTAGGAAGAATTTAAAGATGTAACGGACGATGAAAGAGCTAACTTTTACAGCGATTTGTACATGATTCATTGCTATGAACTTCAAGAACCACTCAGTAACAGATTAGTAGGCGTCGAGCACGTGATGAAATCGATGGTAAGAATACTATATTTTTTTTGGAAATAACACGCATTATTACGTCGTCAGTTGCAACAGTTTTTGGTGGATCTGAACGAAGAGTATTGAGACGTTATACTTGTATATTACTGGAAAAAACGTTGGTTAAGTCAAGGGGTTTACCTGGAAGGATGTTTTCATTTAATACTTGCTATTGTTGACTTTATAAAGGAAAAAGGAAAGTAGCAAAGAAAATTAGAACATTCAGGATAGATTGCAGACCTCTCACTTTACCTCAACAACTTTCTTCCGCTTTTGTGTGATGCATTTGAAAACAAATTTACATTGCGAAAGGGGCACCTTCCGAAAAAAAAAAAAAAACGTCCATTTCCCTGAACTCACTGGCGTAAAAGGAAACTTGTATTTTTAGCAATTTGTTATGGCGTTGAAAGAATGAAAAGAATAGTTCCCTGAACGTTATGAGGACATTGCCAGTCTTACATCTGTTTTTGTAGTTTCAATGCAAAGCACCATTATACATGTGCAAATGGAACTGATCGATCTGCAATGCAATTCGCCTTCAAACAGAAATTCTATTACTATAAAATTGTCCCGGAATTGTATATTGTTTTTCTTGGGTAGCGTTTCCACGTCTCCATAATGAGGTAGGGATCGTGATACACCATCATCACCATATGTGCGTGAAACATTTCTTTCGATTATGAAACTAATTCAGTCACTGCTACGTGGCAGACCCATTGGCTCTGTCTGTGTGCCGACAGTTTGTACCAGATATAAATTTTCTTACGTCTGCAGCGCGCTTAACATACCGAAATTTTGTTTGCTTGTGATCTATACCAGCATGAAATATGAAACCAAGCCGCATGCTGTACATTCAGGGTTCCTTATGCTGTTTTTCCATTGCCGTCTAAATGTGGCATGTTCTCAGTTTCCCCGTCCTCCGCCTCTTCTCGACTAGACAGTGTGTAATCCAGTGACATAACGTTTCACGCAAGCGAGAGCACTACTCGCCAGTAGAATTCTTGGTCGTTCTGCACTAAGTGCTCTCACTCTCAAATCCTTGATGAATTAAGTTCAGGGGATTTACGAGCTGTCATGTATGCTGCCTCAAGAGAACCATACATTTTCTAACTGTAATAGTTGTATTATTTTGTTAAACTTATAATATAGAGACGTGTACGGTAGGAACTAAGGGAGAGGATGGTGTTTGGTGGCCGGTATCGTCTTTCTGCAACACAACTGCACACCTGTATTAACAGGGTTCTTTATTTACATAAACAGGAAGATACTTATGTTTAGGAGAGTCCATGTGTCGTGGTACAAGCTATTCCGTGATAGTCCACTTTAGCGTCTCTGCTGGTGAAGCACAGGTCCCGCTATGTACGCTAATCTGGTCGCAGTATACTGACACACGCCACTTTGAGTGCGAGTTAGTGAGACAGTGACAGAGCGGCTGAGTTAGTGACTGTGAGACTCAGCTAGCGACAGATTCAGACTGAGACTGATACTGAGCCTTTTAGGTCAGCGGCGGCGATCTAAATACTTGTGGTCGAGAGAGCGTTTCCGGTCTGTTACTTGCGAGTCTGTCTTTGGCCTCTCTCCTGACAGCCGCGTTTCATCCAGCGCCAATTGTCGATCTCCTTGGTACATTTTTGCGGAAAGGTGTGCTGGTGGCAGCTTACGCCAGCACACATAAGACTGTATCTGTTAATGAGTGGACTATGAAAGCACTATAAATTTATAAATTCGGTCAACAATCACGCGAAATATTGAAAATAAAAATTATGTTACACCTAGATACCATTATATAGTTAACCTGCAACTGGTACTGGTTTCTGGCATAGTCGCTAAGCAAATATAGATTGTGTGCCCTTACAGGCATGTGCTGCCACTTGCATTGAATTGTTTTCTGTGCTTTCTCACATGTTATCCGAACTGCTCCTAGGCAAGGACACGAGAAATGTAATCACAGATGACTACATTCTTGTAACACATAGCACGGGAAATGGGTACATATTATTTGTTCGCTACAAAGTTTGCATATTCAAAATAACACTGTGTTAGGTATTGTAGTGGTAACATAACTGATTCATGCAAATATTAGGGAAGCAATCGGAACCCAGCCTCGTCCGGACGTGCAAATGTGGTACTTTGTGCTTTCCATCAATTGACTGATGCAAATACCAGGATGATTGCTTTGAAAATATAACGGCCGATTTCATTTTCTGCTGTGGGGCAGCGCGGAAGCGCTTGCTTCCCCACATTGTCCTTCCCTAAATCAGCGCTAGTCATTCGTCTGGAATGACCCGTCGCCGAGGGCCATTAAACTCTTCCTTCCTTCCTTAATTTCTTCTTCGAAATTAACACCGAAATGATTAGTTTCTTCCCGTAGATAGCCGGCCGCGGTGGTCTAGCTGTTCTAGGCGCGCAGTCCGGAACCGCGCGACTGCTACGGTCGCAGGTCCGAATCCTGCCTCGGGCATGGATGTGTGTGATGTCCTTAGGTTAGTTAGGTTTAAGTAGTTCTAAGTTCTAGGGGACTGATGACCACAGATGTTAAGTCCCATAGTACTCAGAGCCATTTCTCCCCGTAGATAAAAAATCTGTAATATATCCTAATGTCGACGGACACACGTACTCGTTGCCACTATTAGTGGATATGCATCTCAGCTTATTTTGGGAGCTAATGCAAGTTTTTTGTCTTGTTCCTATACTCTGCGCTACAGAAGATTGGTGAAAAACTGGGATAACTCGGCAATGCGAGAGAAACATTTGTGTAATTCACATGCGCTGATTTTAAGTAACCATATTATAATGTCAGACCATTATCTTTAATATGAATTTGTAGTGTTTTTTTGCCATATCCCCCCCCCCCATGCACCATGGACCTTGCCGTTGGTGGGGAGGCTTGCGTGCCTCAGCGATACAGATAGCCGTACCGTAGGTGCAACCACAACGGAGGGGTATCTGTTGAGAGGCCAGACAAACGTGTGGTTCCTGAAGAGGGGCAGCAGCCTTTTCAGTAGTTGCAAGGGCTACAGTCTGGATGATTGACTGATCTGGCCTTGTAACAATAACCAAAACGCCCTTGCCGTGCTGGTACTGCGAACGGCTGAAAGCAAGGGGAAACTACGGCCGTAATTTTTCCCGAGGACATGCAGCTTTACTGTGTGATTAAATGATGATGGCGTCCTCTTGGGTAAAATATTCCGGAGGTAAAATAGTCCCCCATTCGGATCTCCGGGCGGGGACTACTCAAGAGGATGTCGTCATCAGGAGAAAGAAAACTAGCGTTCTACGGGTCGGAGCGTGGAATGTCAGATCCCTTAATCTGGCAGATAGGTTAGAAAATTTAAAAAGGGAAATGGATAGGTTAAAGTTAGATATAGTGGGAATTAGTGAAGTTCGGTGGCAGGAGGAACAAGACTTCTGGTCAGGTGACTACAGGGTTATGAACACAAAAACCAAATAGGAGTAATGCAGGAGTAGGTTTAATAATGAATAGGAACATAGGAATGCGGGTAAGCTACTACAAACAGCATAGTGAACGCATTATTGTGGCCAAGATAGATACGAAGCCCACACCTACTACAGTAGTACAAGTTTATATGCCAACTAGCTCTGCAGATGACGAAGAAATTGAAGAAATGTATGAGGAAATAAAAGAAATTATTCAGATAGTGAAGGGAGACGAAAATTTAATAGTCATGGGTGACTGGAATTCGAGTGTAGGAAAAGGGAGAGAAGGAAACGTAGTAGGTGAATATGAATTGGGGCTATGAAATGAAAGAGGAAGCCGCCTGGTAGAATTTTGCACAGAGCACAACTTAATCATAGCTAAAACTTGGTTTAAGAATCATGATAGAAGGTTGTATACATGGAAGAACCCTGGAGATACTAAAAGGTATCAGATAGATTATATAATGGTAAGACAGAGATTTAGGAACCAGGTTTTAAATTGTAAGACATTTCCAGGGGCAGATGTGGACTCTGACCACAATCTATTGGTTATGACCTGTAGATTAAAACTAAAGAAACTGCAAAAAGGTGGGAATTTAATGAGATGGGACCTGGATAAACTGAAAGAACCAGAGGTTGTACAGAGTTGCAGGGAGAGCATAAGGGAACAATTGACAGGAATGGGGGAAAGAAATACAGTAGAAGAAGAATGGGTAGCTTTGAGGGACGAAGTAGTGAAGGCAACAGAGGATCAAGTAGGTAAAAAGACGAGGTCTAGTAGAAATACTTGGGTAACAGAAGAAATATTGAATTTAATTGATGAAAGGAGAAAATATAAAAATGCAGTAAATGAAGCAGGCTAAAAGGAATACAAACGTCTCAAAAATGAGATCGACAGGAAGTGCAAAATGGCTAAGCAGGGATGGCTAGAGGACAAATGTAAGGATGTAGAGGCTTATCTCACTAGGGGTAAGATAGATACTGCCTACAGGAAAATTAAAGAGACCTTTGGAGATAAGAGAACGACTTGTATGAATATCAAGAGCTTTGATGGAAACCCAGTTCTAAGGAAGGAAGGGAAAGCAGAAAGTTGGAAGGAGTATATAGAGCGTCTATACAAGGGCGATGTACTTGAGGACAATATTATGGAAATGGAAGAGGATGTAGAGGAAGGTGAAATGGGAGATACGATACTGCGTGAAGAGTTTGACAGAGCACTGAAAGACCTGAGTCGAAACAAGACCCCCGGAGTAGACAACATTCCATTGGAACTACTGACGGCCTTGGGAGAGCCAGTCCTGACAAAACTCTACCATCTGGTGAGCAAGATGTATGAAACAGGCGAAATACCCTCACACTTCAAGAAGAATATAATAATTCCAATCCCAAAGAAAGCAGGTGTTGACAGATGTGAAAATTACCGAACCATCAGTTTAATAAGTCACAGCTGCAAAATACTAACACGAATTGTTTACAGACGATTGGAAAAACTAATAGAAGCCAACCTCGGGGAAGATCAGTTTGGATTCCGTAGAAACACTGGAACACGTGAGGCAATACTGACCTTACGACTTATCTTAGAAGAAAGATTAAGGAAAGGCAAACCTACGTTTCTAGCATTTGTAGACTTAGAGAAAGATTTTGACAATGTTGACTGGAATACTATCTTTCAAATTCTAAAGGTGGCAGGGGTAAAATACAGGGAGCGAATGGCTATTTACAATTTGTACACAAACCAGATGGCAGTTATAAGAGTCGAGGGACATGAAAGGGAAGCAGTGGTTGGGAAGGGAGTAAAACAGGGTTGTAGCCTCTCCCCGATGTTATTCAATCTGTATTTTGAGCAAGCAGTAAAGGAAACAAAAGAAAAATTCGGAGTAGGTATTAAAATCCATGGAGAAGAAATAAAAACTTTGAGGTTCGCCGATGACATTGTAATTCTGTCAGAGACAGCAAAGGACTTGGAAGAGCAGTTGAATGGAATGGACAGTGTCTTGAAAGGAGGATATAAGATAAACATCAACAAAAGCAAAAATAGGATAATGGAATGTAGTCGAATTAAGTCGGGTGATGCTGATGGAATTAGATTAGGAAATGAGACACTTAAAGTAGTAAAGGAGTTTTGCTATTTGGGGAGCAAATAACTGATGATGGTCGAAGTAGAGAGGATATAAAATGTAGACTGGCAATAGCAAGGAAAGCGTTTCTGAAGAAGAGAAATTTGTTAACATCGAGTATAGATTTAAGTGTCAGGAAGTCATTTCTGAAAGTATTTGTATGGAGTGTAGCCATGTATGGGAGTGAAACATGGACAATAAATAGTTTGGACAAGAAGAGAATAGAAGCTTTCGAAATGTGGTGCTACAGAAGAATGCCGAAGATTAGATGGGTAGATCACATAACTAATGAGGAAGTACTGAATAGAATTGGGGAGAAGAGAAGTTTGTGGCACAACTTGACTAGAAGACGGGATCGGTTGGTAGGACATGTTCTGAGGCATCAAGGGATCACCAATTTAGTATTGGAGGGCAGCGTGGAGGGTAAAAATCGTAGAGGGAGACCAAGAGATGAATACACTAAGCAGATTCAGAAGGATGTAGGTTGCAGTAGGTACTGGGAGATGAAGAAGCTTGCACAGAATAGAGTAGCATGGAGAGCTGCATCAAACCAGTCTCAGGACTGAAGACCACAACAAACAACATCCTCCCGTCATAAAATTTTTTACGTTTTGCTACTGGAACTGAGATAACAATTGATAACTGTTATGCAGCGAATGGATGCAAATACGTACAGTCATTTTTATGCCGTTTTGGTTACAATTTTGTGAAGTACTCGCGCCCACGAGAGACGGACGGTATTTGAAATTTTTATACCCCACTTGTTAATGAAATTACGTTGTCGGAGGGAGAGATCACCGTGACTTAGTCTGAAAATACACTGATGATTTGAAGGACTGAGATTTGGTGTTTTATACCACATATGGAGAGAAAATCAAAATCGTTCATAGCATCACAAATACCTCGGCCTTCCAACCGCCTAACCGGATCGTCTGGCGGACTGTTTGAGACAAGGGCCACGCAAATGGGAGACTAGGACTCAAATCCTCAACTGGTCATCCAGATTTAGGTTTCCATTGCTTCCTCTAAGTTGGTTAAAGCAGATACTTCTCTTTTGGAGAGGAAGCAGCTGATTTTTGCCCCATACTTCACCAACTGCAGCTTATTTTTCGTCCCTAAATATCTCGTTGTCTTCTAGATTGCTACAGATTCTCTGTAAGAATAGTAATTGCTACATGAACTGATGAAAATTCCGACGAAGTCCCTTATCGATATATTTTAAAACGTCTAATGTATTGTCACTATCATGATCACACACGTTTATCGGATCTGCCGTCTGGTTAAGGTGCGCAAGTATCAAAATATTTCATCGAGGCACCTGTGTCAATCTTCAGTTGTTCCAAACAGTCCCGGCTGATCTAACGTTCCAGTCGAGGTGAGATATGTTGCCCAAGTTTCTAGCAAACGACGAACATAGACTATGTGATCCAAAGTAAGCGGACACCTCTATTTATGGCGGAATTTACCAGTAGTTCTCACGAGAGGCGGACACTAAAGTGTAAAAGGAGACTGGGCGTATTGTGTGGTTAACAGAGAAGCCGTAACAGCAGAACGGATCTGTTAGAAGAGTTCAGTGACTTCGAATGTGGACTACTCACTGGATGACACTTGCGTAACAAATGTGATTAAGAAAACATTAAATACAAATGGATATGAACAAATTATACAGCATCGAGTACGGCGTACCGTTGAGGAATATTTAGAAGAAGATGATGTATGTGCATAACAATGCACGCATCGTGTAAGGTGGCGCAGGAGTTAGCAAACCGGATTCGCATTCGGGAGGACGACAGTTCAGACCCGCGTCCGTCCATCCATTTTAGGTTTTCCGTGATTTCGCTAAATCGTCTCAACGCAAATAATAGGATGTTTCCTTTGAAAGCGCACAGCCGATTGCCCTCCCCATCCTTGAAACAATCCTAGCTTGTGCTCCGTCTCTAATAACCCTGATGTCTACGGGACGCTAAACCCCGTCTTCTTTCTTCCTGTTTCACTCTGTTATAAACTCTCTTATAAACGAGCCATCTGTGAGGCAATGGTCTGTGGACAATATTTTTGAAATGGACATATCTGCATGGAGTACATTTACAAGGATGCTCTGCAAATCTCACTTTAGTGCCTGGCAGAGAGTTCATCGAACCACGTTCACAATAATTATATATTACTCAGCTGTCGAGCAGCTTGCAGAAAAAACGAACACCAGTATCTTACCGTGCAAACTCTGATTTACCTTATTTTATTATGATGATCGTTCCCCTCTGTGTAGGTCGCCGTCAGCAAAATATTATCTCATTCAGAGGAAAATTTGGTGACTGAAATTTCGTGAGAAACTCCGCAGCAACGACAAACACCTGTGTCTTAATGTTGTCCACCGCAAATCCTGTACCATGTCCGTGGCACTCTCTCCCTATTTCTCGATAAAACAGAACGTGCTGATCTTCTTTGAACTTTCTCGATGTACTCCGTTAATCATATCTGGTAAGGATCCCACAACGCGAAGCAGTACATCAAAGAGGACGGACAAGTGTAGTGTAGACAGTCTCTTTAGTAGAACTGTGGCACCTTCGAAATGTTCTGCCAATAAACACAGTCTTTGATTCGCCTCCCCATAACATTTCCTATATGTACTTTCCAATGTAAGTATGGGTGGACTACTTGCCTGGTGTAGCGGTAATTAATTAAATATACATACGCTTTCCTTTTTACCTTTGTTGTTATTTCATCTCGCCCACCCCCCACCTCATGAGGGCTGGGAAGTGAGCAGGCAGCAGTTCAGACAACCCATATATCAGCGAGCAGAACTTAGATCTAACTTAGATACTAAAACAAAGGACAAGGAGGCATATTTAGTATTAATTTAAAATTATTTTAAAAGATAATGTTAATGGGAGAAACAGAAAAAATATAGTGTTGTCCTCATGAACTGTTTAAGAACAATGATAAAAATGGGTCAGACAGTACGGTTAAAAACACTTGAGACACCTGAAGAACACTTGAAAAAGGCTGAATACAACAGAATGTATACTGATCATTAAAAACGGAGCAATGTACATTTTAACTAAAGCGGGAAAAGGACCTGCCCTGAAATGGGAGACTGTAGATGGAAAGAAGGGTGGATATGAAAGGAGATAGGAGGGTGGTGGTGATGCGGATTCAGGACTGATAAGGGGTGTTGACGAAACAGGGTTACTGTGAGGGACAGGGAGAGAGGGGTAGCTGGTATTAGGATCTATAGATCTTAAAGGAAAACGGAGTGTGGGAGCGACAGGGAAAGGAAAAAAACGAGGTGTGGTATAGGAAGAGGAGGAGGAAGGAAACCTTAAGGAGGGGGGAGAGGTGGAGGGGGGAGATGGATTCAGAGTCGGTAGGACTAGTATATTCCGGGACAGAGTACGTGGTCTGAGAGAGGGGGCTGTTGAAATTTCTATGGGAGAGGACGTGGATGGTGTGCAAGTGGAGGTTTGGTGGTGTGTGTAGGTAGAGGCGTGGCAGCACACTAGGACTGGAAAGGAGAGCGGACACAATAGGATTGTTGGAGTCGAGTTCACATATATTGTAGGTTGTTTGGAGGGGTTCAGTGTCAGTGACGAGAGGTGGGACTTTAATGAGTTGGTAGAGGATCCTTGTGGGGAATGAAAGTGGAGATGATGCGAGGCGGAACGTATTGAGTTCGAGGATCTGAAGGGATTTTTAGAACTCGGAAGGGACGGATGCGGCATTTGCTTAGCAAAGGTTGGGGACGCTCAGGGATTTGTATAGACCTTCCTTGTGATTCTGCTCGTATATTAGTCAACACCGTACAGAAATACCTGGAGTAGTGCCTGAGATTAGCCTTCACATACAGACAGAAAAATGCGGAAGAAACTTTAAACTAGTTATATATATATATATATATATATATATATATATATATATATATATATATATATATATATGGATGTGTGTCGATTCTGGTTGAGACGGCTGTTTACTTTACTCCTTTCCCAGCCACATACCATCTCCTGTGTAGCTGACCAGCTCGTCACTCCCATCATTGCCACGAGATGTCGCTCCAGACGCAAGTTACATATGAAACAGAAAACAATACATGTGTTACTATAATTATAACTTATATGCAGAAACTACCTTGTTGTATCTGTTTGATAGGGAAATCCATATCAAAAACCCTTCCGCAGTTCTTGAGATTAGCCTTCACGTATAGACAGAAAAACACGGCAAGAGACATTAACTTAGTAATATGTGTACAAGCGCGCTGAATTTGTTTGCCTGAGGAGCTGTTTCGTCAAGGAAAAAGGTTTTCAGATTATGAAACTTACCAAATAGATGTGTGCTGTTTATATCAGGCTGCTCAACACATGCCTTGGCTATTTTCGTAGGTGGTGTCAACTTGCTACCTGCAAATATAAATCGGCATGAGTTGCCCTGCGCTAGAAGCTATATCCCAGCGTTCTTGTAGATTTCTTTCTTACAAAAACGCACAAAATTGTGATATGCCATCTTTACCCACCTTCATCGTAAATTGAATAATTGAGCAAAATAAACTTAAATGCTAATGATACATGGTCAGTGCTCCACTACAGAAGCCACAAAACAAACAAGTCATCGTCGTAATGCCATAAGCAGAAAGGGGGCAAGAATTTATGTTTAATATCTCCCATAAAATATTTTACGACTTCACCGTCGTTTTGGAATCGTATGTAAGATCAGAATCGAAACACCCATTCGATCGGAGTAATTAATTGACACAGAAATATGTGATATATAACAGTAGTAGTGACTTTCAGTAGCTCACGTGTGTAATTTACTATTCCTTTATGCCTTATATAAATGAGAGGATATTGAATGCTAACTTGGATGAGGCGACCGCACTGTGGAGTTACGCCAGCCACCTAGCTTGGAGCAGTTCTTGAAACGGAGTGATTGGAAGTTCGAAGGTTAATGATTCTCAGGCCATCGGATGGTCCCTTGTAGTGCCACTGCCGGGCGCCCAAAGTACAGAGGGTAAAAAGACATATGACCGCTGGTGGCCTAAGGATACCTGCTGCGACTATTTTTGAAACCCAGGAGTAGAGAGAAGGAACACTGTTCAAGAAGACATTACTGTGCACAGAACGTAGAAAGCTGTGTTTCCTCTGGAAACGACGGAAAGCTACAAGCGCTATCTTGAAAATGAGTTGGGGCCAGCACTTTGAGACGCTTTGAAGGCGTGAGATGCTGCTGAACGTTACCTTCACAGAAACCAAATGCTTTTTCATCATACGATCTACCGGATTAGCTAGAACGAATAAACCAGAAATTAGACAGATAAATTCAACTGTGATCGCTGTAGTTCACCTCGTTGGCCACAAGAGGGCTATGGAAAGAGACTGAGAGGCCTTTTTTTAGTCTTAAATGGTACGACCCACATTACCGGTTAGCCGCCTACAGAAAAGCCCATGGAAGGGAAACAGTGTTTTCTAAGGAATATTTGTACCATCTCGCGCTCAGAAAATCTGTAGCCCAGCCAGTACGGATAGATTACAGAGCAAAAACACGGAATGCGAAATTTCCTTTTAGCGAAACTCGATACAAAATTATTTATTCTTATTCGCCTTCGTATAGAACCATCGTCGCGTCATCTCCGAGAGTTTTTCCTGCCAGAGTCCACCGCCACGTAGATGTATCTAGGTGTTAGGGAGATTTCGGGCTGATATGCAGTGAGTCGTTGGCGAGGGTGTCTTGTGTGTTGCAAGGATTGATTATGTAGCAGCTTCAGTCTCGAGCTGCGGTTTATTATCTCGAGATCTAGCGGCAACTGCGAGACAATGAGCACGGACATTGTCATTTTATAGAATTTAAATACTTCCAAGACTCAGATTCCATGAGTAGTTTGCTTTAATCTTTGATCACAAGAT